>NW_027480428.1:3939393-4242424 GCF_051401765.1 Calliopsis andreniformis
GATGTCAACACCAGAAGCATAAAATACAATATAGATACAACAGTTTTTCCATCGTATAAAATGAATAATTGCAAGCATTGTGAAAGTAATGGCAATTTCTACGTTCCGAGCAACCTAGGCTTCACTCCAGGCCGTTGTTCCACCAGATCGAGTAGTTTGGGCCTAAGAAGTCATCGCCAGAAGCATAAAATGCGATATATGTACAAAAGCTTTCCATCGTATAATACGAATAATTGCAACCAGTGTGAAAGTGATGGTCATTTCTACGTTCCGCGCAACCGAGGCTTCACTCTAGGGCGTTGCTCCTCCAGATCGAATAGTTAGGGCCTTAGAAGTCAACGCCAGAAGCATAAAGTACAATAAAAATCCAACAGTTTTTCCATCGTATAACAGGAATAACTGCGACCAGTGTCAAAGTTATGGTCATATCTACGTTCCGGGCAACCTAGGCTTCACTCTAGGGCGTTGCTCCACGAGATCGAATAGTTAGGGCCTATGAAGACAACGCCAGAAGCATAAAATACAATAAAAATACAACAGTTTTTCCATCGTATAACAGGAATAATTGCAACCAGTGTGAATGTGATGGTCATTTCTACGTGCCGGGCAACCTAGGCTTAACGCTAGGGCGTTGGTCCACCAGATCCAATGGTTAGGTCCTGAGAAGCCAACGCCAGAAGCATCAAATACAAAATAAATACAACAGTTCTACCATCGTATAATGCGAATAATTGCAAGCAGTGTGAAAGTGATGGTCATTTCTACGTTCCGGGCAACCTAGACTTCACTCTAGGGCGTTGCTCCACCAGATCGAATAGTTAGGGCCTTAGAAGTCAATGCCAGAAGCATAAAATACAATAAAAATGCAACAGTCTTTCCATCGTATAACAGTAATAATTGCGTCCAGTGTGAAAGCGATGGTCATTTCTAAGTTCCGGGCAACCTAGACTTAACTCTGAGGCATTGCTCCACCAGATCGAATAGATAGGGCCTTAGAAGTCAACGCCCGAAGCATAAAATACAATAAAAATACAACAGTTCTTCCATCGTATAACAGGAATAATTGCAACCAGTTTGAAAGTGATGGTCATTTCTATGTTCCGGGCAACCTAGCCTTCACTCTAGGGCGTTGTCCCACCAGATCGAATAGTTAGCTCCTAAGAAGTCAACGCCAGAAGCATAAAATACAATATAAATAGAACAGTTTTTCCATTGTATAAAACGAATAATTGCAACCAGTGTGAACGTTATGGTCATTTCTACGTTCCGGGCCACCTAGGCTTCACCCTGGGACGTGGCTCCACCATATCGAATAGTTAGGGCCTAAGAAGTCAACGCCAGAAGCATAAAATACAAAATAAATTCAACAGTTTTTCCATCGCATAAAATGAATAATTGCAATCAGTGTGAATGTAATGGTCATTTTTACGCTCCGGTCAACCTAGGCTTCACTCTAGGGCGTTGCACCACCAGATCGAAGAGTTAGGGCCTTAGAAGACAACGCCCGAAGCAAAAAATACAAAATAAATAGAACTGTCTTTCCATCGTATAAAACGAATAATTGCAGCCAGTGTGAAAGTTATGGTCATTTCTACGTTCCGTGCAACCTAGGCTTCAATCTCGGGCGTTGCTCCACCAGATCGAGTAGTTATGGCCTAAGAAGTCAACGCCAGAAGCATAAAATACAATATAAATAGAACAGTTTTTCCATAGTATAAAACGAATAATTGCAACCAGTATGAACGTTATGGTCATTTCTACGCTCCGGTCAACCTAGACTTCACTACCGGGCGTTGCTCCACCAGATCGAAGAGTTAGGGCCTTAGAAGACAACGCCCGAAGCATAAAATACAATAAAAATACAACAGTTTTTCCATCGTATAACAGGTATAATTGCAACCAGTGAGAAGGTGACGGTCATTTCAACGTTCCGTGCAACCTAGGCTTCACTCTAGGGCGTTGCTCGACCAGATCGAATGGGTAGGACCTTAGAAGTCAACGCCAGAAGCATAAAGTACAATAAAAATCTAACAGTTTTTCCATCGTATAACAGGAATAATTGCAAACAGTGTTAAGGTAATGGTCATTTCTTCCCTCCGGTCAACCTAGGCTTCACTCTAGGGCGTCGGTCCACCAGATCGAATATATAGGGCCTAAGAAGTCAACGCCAGAAGCATAGAATACAATATAAATACAACAGTTTTTCCATTGTATAAAACGAATAATTGCAAGCAGTATGAACGTTATGGTCATTTCTACGTACCGGTCGACCTAGGCTTCACTCTATGGCGTTGCTCCGACAGATCGAATAGTTAGGGCCTCATAAGGCAACGCCCGAGGCATAAAATACAAAATAAATAGAACAGTATTTCCATTGTATAGAACGAATTATTGCAACCGGTGTGAAAGTTATGGTCATTTCTACGTTCCGTACAACATAGGCTTCACTCTAGGGCGTTGGTCCACCAGATCGAATAGTTATGGCCTAAGAAGTCAACGCCAGAAGCATAAAATACAATATAAATACAACAGCTTTTCCATCGTATAAGACGAATAATTGCAGCCAGTGTGAATGTAATGGTCATTTCTACGTTCCGGGCAACCTAGGCTTCACTCTAGGGCGTTGCTCCACCAGATCGAGTAGTTAGGGCCTTAGAGGTCAACTTCCGAAGCATAAAATGCAATAAAAATACAACAGTTTTTCCATCGTATAACAGGAATAATTGCAACCAATTTGAAGGTGACGGTCACTTCTACGTTCCGGGCAACCTAGGGTTCACTCTAGGGCGTTGGTCCACCAGATCCAATGGTTAGGGCCTAAGAAGTCAACGCCAGAAGCACCATATACAAAATAATTACAAAAGTTTTTCCATCGTATAAAACGAGTAATTGGAACCAGTGTAAAAGTAATGGTCATTTCTACGTTCCGGGAAGCATAGGCGTCACTCTAGGGCGTTGCTCCACCACATCTAATAGCTACGGCCTTAGAAGTCAACGCCAGAAGCATAAAATAAAATATAGATATAACAGTTTTTCCATCGAACAAAACGAATAATAGCAACCAGTGTGAAAGTTATGGTCATTTCTACGTTTCGGGCAGCCTAGGCTTCACTCTAGGGCGTTGCTCCACCAGATGGTATAGTTAGGGCCTTAGCAGTCAACGCCAGAAGCATAAAATACAATAAAGATGCAACAGTTTTTCCATCGTATAACAGGAATAATTGCAACCAGTGTGAGGGTAATGGTATGTTCTACGTTCCGGGCAACCTATGCTTCACTCCAGGGCGGTGCTCTACCAGATTAAATTGTTAGGGCCTAAGAAGTCAACGCCAGAAGCATAAAACACAATATAAATACAACAGCTTTTCCATCGTATATAATGTATATTTGCAAACAGTATGAAAGTAAAGGTCATTTCCATGTTCGGGGCAACCTAGGCGTCACTCTAGGGCGTTGCTCCACCACACCTAATAGCTGTGGCCTTAGAAGTCAACCCCAGATGAATAAAATACAATAAAGATGCCACTGCTTTTCCATCGTATAAAACGAATAATTGCAACCAGTGTGAAAGTTATGGTCATTTCTACTTTCCGAGCAACCTAGGCCTCACCCTAGTGCGTTGTTCCACCAGATCGAACAGTTAGGGCCTAAGAAGTCAACGCCAGAAGCATAAAATACAATAAAGATGCAAAAGTTTTTCCATCGTATAACAGGAATAACTGCAAACAGTGTGAAAGTACTGGTCATTTCTACGTTCCGGGTAACCTAGGTTTCACCCAAGGGCGTTGTTCCACCAGATGGAATAGTTAGGGCCTAAGAAGTCAACGCCAGAAGCATAAAATACGATATAAATACAACAGCTTTTCCATCGTATAAGACGAATAATTGCAGCCAGTGTGAATGTAATGGTCATTTCTACGTTCCGGGCAACCTAGGCTTCACTCTAGGGCGTTGCTCCATCAGATCGAGTAGTTAGGGCCTTAGAAGTCAACGTCAGAAGCATAAAATACAATAAAGATGCAAAAGTTTTTCCATCGTATAACAGGAATAACTGTAAACAGTGTGAAGGTAATGGTATGTTCTACGTTCCGGGCAGCCTGTGCTTTACTCTAGGGCGGTGCTCTACCAGATTAAATAGTTAGGACCCAAGAAGTCAACGCCAGAAGCATAAAACACAATATAAGTACAACAGCTTTTCCATCGTATATAATGTATATTTGCAAACATTGTGAAAGTAATGGTCATTTCCATGTTCCCGACAGCCTAGTCTTCACTCTAGGCCGTTGTTCCAGCAGATCGAATAGTTAGGGCCTAAGAAGTCAACGCCAGAAGAATAAAATACAATATAAGTACAAAAGTTTTTCCATCGCATAAAATGAATAATTGCAAACATTGTGAAAGTAATGGTCATTTCTACGTTCCGCGAAACCTGGGCGTCACTCTAGGGCGTTGCTCCACCACACCTAATAGCTACGGCCTTAGAAGTCAACCCCAGATGAATAAAATACAATAAAGATGCCACAGCTTTTCCATCGTATAAAACGAATAATTGCACCCAGTGTGAAAGTTATGGTCATTTCTAGTTTCCGGGCAACCTAGGCTTCACCCTAGGGCGTTGTTCCACCAGATCGAACTGTTAGGGCCTAAGGAGTCAACGCCAGAAGCATAAAAAACTATATAAATATAACAGTTTTTCTTTCGTATAAAACGAATGATACTAACCAGTGTAAAAGTTATGGTCATTTCTACGTTCCGGGCAACCTAGGCTTCACCCTAGGGCGTTGTTCCACCAGATGGAACAGTTAGGGCCTAAGAAGTCAACGCCAGAAGCATAAAATACAATATAAATATAACAGTTTTTCAATCGTATAAAACGAATGATAGCAACCAGTGTGAAAGTTATGGTCACTTCTACGTTCCGGGCAACCTTGACTTCACTCTAGGGCGTTGCTCCACCAGATCGAATAGTTAGGGCCTTAGAGGTCAACGCCCGAAGCATTAAATACAAAATAAATAGAACAGTTTTTCCATTGTATAAAACGAATAATTGCTAACAGTGTAAAAGTTATGGTCATTTCTACGTTCCGGGCTACCTAGGCTTCACCCTAGGCCGTTGTTCCACCAGATCGAATAGTTAGGGCCTAAGAAGTGAACGCCAGAAGCATAAAATACAATATAAATACAACAGTTTTTCCATCATATAAAACGAATAATTGCAACCTGTATGAAAGTTATGGTCATTTCTACGTTCCGAGCAACCTACGCTTCACCCTGGGGCGTTGCGCCAACAGATCAAACAGTTAGGGCCTCAGAAGTCAACGCCCGAAGCATAAAATACAAGATAAATAGAAGAGTTTTTCCATTGTGTAAAACGAATAATTGCTACCAGTGTAAAAGTTATGGTCATTTCTACGTTCCGGGCAACCTAGGCTTCACTCTATGGCGTTCTTCCACCACATCGTATAGCTACGGCCTCAGAAGTCAACACCTGAAGTCTAAAATACAATAAAAATACAACAGTCTTTCCATCCTATAACAGGAACAATTGCAACCCGTGTGAAGGTGATGGTCATTTCTGCGTTCCAGGCAACCTAGGCTTCACTCTAGGGCGTTGTTCCACCAGATCGAATAGTTAGGGCCTAAGAAGTGAACATCAGAAGAATAAAATACAATATAAATATAACAGTTTTTCCATCATATAAAACGAATAATTGCAACCAGTATGAAAGTTATGGTCATTTCTACTTTCCGGGCAACCTACGCTTCACCCTGGGGCGTTGCGCCAACAGATCAAACAGTTAGGGCCTCAGAAGTCAACGCCCGAAGCATAAAATACAAGATAAATAGAAGAGTTTTTCCATTGTGTAAAACGAATAATTGCTACCACTGTAAAAGTTATGGTCATTTCTACGTTCCGGGCAACCTAGGCTTCACTCTATGGCGTTCTTCCACCACATCGTATAGCTACGGCCTCAGAAGTCAACACCTGAAGTCTAAAATACAATAAAAATACAACAGTCTTTCCATCCTATAACAGGAACAATTGCAACCCGTGTGAAGGTGATGGTCATTTCTGCGTTCCAGGCAACCTAGGCTTCACTCTAGGGCGTTGTTCCACCAGATCGAATAGTTAGGGCCTAAGAAGTGAACATCAGAAGAATAAAATACAATATAAATATAACAGTTTTTCCATCGTATAAAACGAATAATAGCAACCAGTGTGAAAGTTGTGGTCATTTCTACGTTCCGGGCAACCTAGGTTTCACTCTAGGGCGTCGCTCCACCAGATCAAACAGTTAGGGCCTCAGGAGCCAACGCCCGGAGCATTAAATACAAAATAAATAGAACAGTTTTTCCATTTTATAAAACGAATAATTGCTACCAGTGTAAAAGTTATGGTCATTTCTACGTTCCGGGCAACCTAGGCTTCACCCTAGGCCGTTGTTCCACCAGATCGAATAGTTAGGGCCTAACAAGTGAACGCCAGAAGCATAAAATACAATATAAATACAACAGTTTTTCCATCATATAAAACGAATAATTGCAACCTGTATGAAAGTTATGGTCATTTCTACGTTCCGAGCACCCTAGGCGTCACTCGAGGGCGTTGCTCCACCTGATCAAACAGTTAGGGCCTTAGGAGCCAACGCCCGAAGCATTAAATACAAAATAAATGGAACAGTTTTTCCATTTTATAAAACGAATAATTGCAACCAGTATGAAAGTTATGGTCATTTCTACGTTCCGAGCACCCTAGGCGTCACTCTAGGGCGTTGCTCCACCAGATCGAATAGTTACGACCTTAGAAGTCAACGCCAGAAGCATAAAATACGATATAAATACAACAGCTTTTCCATCGTATAAAACGAATAATTGCTACCAGTGTGAAATTTATGGTCATTTCTACTTTCCGGGCAACCTAGGCTTCACTCTAGGGCGTTGTTCCACCAGATCACACAGTTAGGGCCTCAGAAGTCAACGCCCGAAGCATAAAATACAAGATAAATAGAAGAGTTTTTCCATTGTGTAAAACGAATAATTGCTACCAGTGTAAAAGTTATGGTCATTTCTACGTTCCGGGCAACCTAGGCTTCACTCTATTGCGTTCTTCCACCACATCGAATAGCTACGGCCTCAGAAGTCAACACCTGAAGTCTAAAATACAATAAAAATACTACAGTCATTCCATCCTATAACAGGAATAATTGCAACCCGTGTGAAGGTGATGGTCATTTCTGCGTTCCAGGCAACCTAGGCTTCAATCTAGGGCGTTGTTCCACCAGATCGAATAGTTAGGGCCTAAGAAGTCAACGCCAGTAGCATAAAATACGATATAAATACAACAACTTTTCCATCGTATAAAACGAATAATTGCAACCAGTTTGAAGGTGATGGTCATTTCTACGTACCGGGCAACCTAGGCTTCACTCTAGGGCGTTGCTCCACCAGACGAAACAGTTAGGGCCTTAGAAGTCAACGCCCGAAGCATAAAATACAAAATAAATAGAACAGTTATTCCATTGTATAAAACGAATAATTGCTAACAGTGTAAAAGTTATGGTCATTTCTACGTTCCGGGCAACCTAGGCTTCACCCAAGGGCGTTGTTCCACCAGACCGAATAGTTCGGGCCTAAGATGTAAACGCCAGAAGAATAAAATACAATATAAATATAACCGTTTTTCCATCGTATAAAACGAATAATAGCAACCAGTGCGAAAGTTATGGTCATTTCTACGTTCCGGGCAACCTAGCTTTCACTCTAGGGCGTTGCTCCACCAGATCAAACAGTTACGGCCTTAGAAGCCAACGCCCGAAGCATTAAATACAAAATAAATAGAACAGTTTTTCCATTGTATAAAACGAATAATTGCTAACAGTGTAAAAGTTATGGTCATTTCTACGTTCCGGGCTACCTAGGCTTCACCCTAGGCCGTTGTTCCACCAGATCGAATAGTTAGGGCCTAAGAAGTGAACGCCAGAAGCATAAAATACAATATAAGTACAACAGTTTTTCCATCAGATAAAACGAATAATTGCAAACAGTGTGAAAGTAATGGTCATTTCTACGTACCGGACAACCTGGGCTCCACTCTAGGGCGTTGCTCCGCCAAACCGAATAGCTAGGGCCTTAGAAGTCAACGCCAGAAGCATAAAATACAATAAAGATGCAAAAGTTTTTCCATCGTATAACAGGAATAACTGCAAACAGTGTGAAAGTACTGGTCATTTCTACGTTCCGGGTAACCTAGGTTTCACTCTAGGGCGTTGCTCCACCAGATCGAATAGCTAGGGACTTAGAATACAGCGCCATAAGAATAAAATACAATATAAGTACAACAGTTTTTCCATCGTATAACACGAGTAATTGCAACCAGGGTGAAGGTTATGGTCATTTCAACGTTCCGGGCAATCTAGGCTTCACTCTAGGGCGTTGCTCCACCAGATCAATTAGTTAGGGCCTTAGAAGTCAACGCCCGAAGCGTAAAATGCAAACTAAATAGAACAGTTTTTCCATCGTATAAAACGAATAATTGCTACCCGTGTAAAAGTTATTGTCATTTCTACGTTCGGGGCAACCTAGGCTTCACCCTAGGGCGTTGTTCCACCAGATCGAATAGTTAGGGCCCAAGAAGTGAACGCCAGAAGCATAAAATACAATATAAATGTAACAGTTTTTCCATCATATAAAACGAATAATTGCAACCAGCATTAAAGTTATGGTCATTTCTATTTTCGGGCAACCTAGGCTTCACGATAGGGCGTTGCTCCGACGGATTGAATAGTTAGGGCCTTAGAAGTCAAATGCCCGAAGCATAAAATGCAATAAAAATACAACAGTTTTTCCATCATATAACAGGAATAATTGAAAGCAGTTTGAAAGTGATGGTCATTTCTACGTACCGGGCAACCTAGGCTTCACTCTGGGGCGTTGCTCCACCAGATCGAATAGTTAGGGCCTTAGAAGTCAACGCCAGAAGCATAAAATACAATATAAATGTAACAGTTTTTCCATCGTATAAAGCGAATAATAGCAATCAGTGTGAAAGTTAGGGTCATTTCTACGTTCCGCGCAATCTGGGCTTTACCCGAGGGCGTTGTTCCACCAGATGGAATAGTTAGGGCCTAAGAAGTGAACGCCAGAAGCATAAAATATGATATAAATAAAACAGTTTTCCATCGTATAAAACGAATAATTGCTACCAGTGTGAAAGTTATGGTCATTTCTACGTACCGGGCAACCTAGGCTCCACTGAAGGGCGTTGCTCCACCAAATCGAATAGCTAGGTCCTTAGAAGTCAACGCCAGAAGCATAAAATACAAAAAAGATGCAAAAGTTTTTCCATCGTATAACAGGAATAACTGCAAACAGTATGAAATTACTGGTCATTTCTACGTTCCGGGTAACCTACGTTTCACGCTAGTGCGTTGCTCCACCAGATCGAATAGCTACGGACTTAGAATTCAACGCCTTAAGAATAAAATACATTATAAGTACAACAGTTTTTCCATCGTATAACACGAGTAATTGCAACCAGGGTGAAGGTTATGGTCATTTCTACGTTCCGGGCAACCTAGCTTTCTCTCTAGGGCGTTGCTGCTCCAGATCAAACAGCTAGGGCCTTAGAAGCCAACGCCCGAAGCATTAAATACAAAATAAATAGAACAGTTTTTCCATTGTATAAAACGAATAATTGCTAACAGTGTAAAAGTTATGGTCATTTCTACGTTCCGGGCTACCTAGGCTTCACCCTAGGCCGTTGTTCCACCAGATCGAATAGTTAGGGCCTAAGGAGTGAACGCCAGAAGCATAAAATACAATATAAATACAACAGTTTTTCCATCATATAAAACGAATAATTGCAACCAGTATGAAAGTTATGGTCATTTCTACTTTCCGGGCAACCTACGCTTCACCCTGGGGCGTTGCGCCAACAGATCAAACAGTTAGGGCCTCAGAAGTCAACGCCCGAAGCATAAAATACAAGATAAATAGAAGAGTTTTTCCATTGTGTAAAACGAATAATTGCTACCAGTGTAAAAGTTATGGTCATTTCTACGTTCCGGGCAACCTAGGCTTCACTCTATGGCGTTCTTCCACCACATCGTATAGCTACGGCCTCAGAAGTCAACACCTGAAGTCTAAAATACAATAAAAATACAACAGTCTTTCCATCCTATAACAGGAACAATTGCAACCCGTGTGAAGGTGATGGTCATTTCTGCGTTCCAGGCAACCTAGGCTTCACTCTAGGGCGTTGTTCCTCCAGATCGAATAGTTAGGGCCTAAGAAGTGAACATCAGAAGAATAAAATACAATATAAATATAACAGTTTTTCCATCGTATAAAACGAATAATAGCAACCAGTGTGAAAGTTGTGGTCATTTCTACGTTCCGGGCAACCTAGGTTTCACTCTAGGGCGTCGCTCCACCAGATCAAACAGTTAGGGCCTTAGGAGCCAACGCCCGGAGCATTAAATACAAAATAAATAGAACAGTTTTTCCATTTTATAAAACGAATAATTGCTACCAGTGTAAAAGTTATGGTCATTTCTACGTTCCGGGCAACCTAGGCTTCACCCTAGGCCGTTGTTCCACCAGATCGAATAGTTAGGGCCTAAGAAGTGAACGCCAGAAGCATAAAATACAATATAAATACAACAGTTTTTCCATCATATAAAACGAATAATTGCAACCTGTATGAAAGTTATGGTCATTTCTACGTTCCGAGCACCCTAGGCGTCACTCGAGGGCGTTGCTCCACCTGATCAAACAGTTAGGGCCTTAGGAGCCAACGCCCGAAGCATTAAATACAAAATAAATGGAACAGTTTTTCCATTTTATAAAACGAATAATTGCAACCAGTATGAAAGTTATGGTCATTTCTACGTTCCGAGCACCCTAGGCGTCACTCTAGGGCGTTGCTCCACCAGATCGAATAGTTACGACCTTAGAAGTCAACGCCAGAAGCATAAAATACGATATAAATACAACAGCTTTTCCATCGTATAAAACGAATAATTGCTACCAGTGTGAAATTTATGGTCATTTCTACTTTCCGGGCAACCTAGGCTTCACTCTAGGGCGTTGTTCCACCAGATCACACAGCTAGGGCCTCAGAAGTCAACGCCCGAAGCATAAAATACAAGATAAATAGAAGAGTTTTTCCATTGTGTAAAACGAATAATTGCTACCAGTGTAAAAGTTATGGTCATTTCTACGTTCCGGGCAACCTAGGCTTCACTCTATTGCGTTCTTCCACCACATCGAATAGCTACGGCCTCAGAAGTCAACACCTGAAGTCTAAAATACAATAAAAATACTACAGTCATTCCATCCTATAACAGGAATAATTGCAACCCGTGTGAAGGTGATGGTCATTTCTGCGTTCCAGGCAACCTAGGCTTCAATCTAGGGCGTTGTTCCACCAGATCGAATAGTTAGGGCCTAAGAAGTCAACGCCAGTAGCATAAAATACGATATAAATACAACAACTTTTCCATCGTATAAAACGAATAATTGCAACCAGTTTGAAGGTGATGGTCATTTCTACGTACCGGGCAACCTAGGCTTCACTCTAGGGCGTTGCTCCACCAGACGAAACAGTTAGGGCCTTAGAAGTCAACGCCCGAAGCATAAAATACAAAATAAATAGAACAGTTATTCCATTGTATAAAACGCATAATTGCTACCAGTGTAAAAGTTATGGTCATTTCTACGTTCCGGGCAACCTAGGCTTCACCCAAGGGCGTTGTTCCACCAGACCGAATAGTTCGGGCCTAAGATGTAAACGCCAGAAGAATAAAATACAATATAAATATAACCGTTTTTCCATCGTATAAAACGAATAATAGCAACCAGTGTGAAAGTTATGGTCATTTCTACGTTCCGGGCAACCTAGCTTTCACTCTAGGGCGTTGCTCCACCAGATCAAACAGTTACGGCCTTAGAAGCCAACGCCCGAAGCATTAAATACAAAATAAATAGAACAGTTTTTCCATTGTATAAAACGAATAATTGCTAACAGTGTAAAAGTTATGGTCATTTCTACGTTCCGGGCTACCTAGGCTTCACCCTAGGCCGTTGTTCCACCAGATCGAATAGTTAGGGCCTAAGAAGTGAACGCCAGAAGCATAAAATACAATATAAGTACAACAGTTTTTCCATCAGATAAAACGAATAATTGCAAACAGTGTGAAAGTAATGGTCATTTCTACGTACCGGACAACCTGGGCTCCACTCTAGGGCGTTGCTCCGCCAAACCGAATAGCTAGGGCCTTAGAAGTCAACGCCAGAAGCATAAAATACAATAA
Organism: Calliopsis andreniformis; assembly: GCF_051401765.1. Lineage (NCBI taxonomy): Eukaryota > Metazoa > Arthropoda > Insecta > Hymenoptera > Andrenidae > Calliopsis > Calliopsis andreniformis. The sequence goes on from NW_027480428.1 coordinate 3,951,708, forward strand.
AGATGCAAAAGTTTTTCCATCGTATAACAGGAATAACTGCAAACAGTGTGAAAGTACTGGTCATTTCTACGTTCCGGGTAACCTAGGTTTCACTCTAGGGCGTTGCTCCACCAGATCGAATAGCTAGGGACTTAGAACACAGCGCCATAAGAATAAAATACAATATAAGTACAACAGTTTTTCCATCGTATAACACGAGTAATTGCAACCAGGGTGAAGGTTATGGTCATTTCAACGTTCCGGGCAATCTAGGCTTCACTCTAGGGCGTTGCTCCACCAGATCAATTAGTTAGGGCCTTAGAAGTCAACGCCCGAAGCGTAAAATGCAAACTAAATAGAACAGTTTTTCCATCGTATAAAACGAATAATTGCTACCCGTGTAAAAGTTATTGTCATTTCTACGTTCCGGGCAACCTAGGCTTCACCCTAGGGCGTTGTTCCACCAGATGGAATAGTTAGGGCCCAAGAAGTGAACGCCAGAAGCATAAAATACAATATAAATGTAACAGTTTTTCCATCATATAAAACGAATAATTGCAACCAGCATTAAAGTTATGGTCATTTCTACTTTCGGGCAACCTAGGCTTCACGATAGGGCGTTGCTCCGACGGATTGAATAGTTAGGGCCTTAGAAGTCAAATGCCCGAAGCATAAAATGCAATAAAAATACAACAGTTTTTACATCATATAACAGGAATAATTGAAAGCAGTTTGAAAGTGATGGTCATTTCTACGTACCGGGCAACCTAGGCTTCACTCTGGGGCGTTGCTCCACCAGATCGAATAGTTAGGGCCTTAGAAGTCAACGCCAGAAGCATAAAATACAATATAAATGTAACAGTTTTTCCATCGTATAAAGCGAGTAATAGCAATCAGTGTGAAAGTTAGGGTCATTTCTACGTTCCGCGCAATCTGGGCTTTACCCGAGGGCGTTGTTCCACCAGATGGAATAGTTAGGGCCTAAGAAGTGAACGCCAGAAGCATAAAATATGATATAAATAAAACAGTTTTTCCATCGTATAAAACGAATAATTGCTACCAGTGTGAAAGTTATGGTCATTTCTACGTACCGGGCAACCTAGGCTCCACTGAAGGGCGTTGCTCCACCAAATCGAATAGCTAGGTCCTTAGAAGTCAACGCCAGAAGCATAAAATACAAAAAAGATGCAAAAGTTTTTCCATCGTATAACAGGAATAACTGCAAACAGTATGAAATTACTGGTCATTTCTACGTTCCGGGTAACCTACGTTTCACGCCTGTGCATTGCTCCACCAGATCGAATAGCTACGGACTTAGAATTCAACGCCTTAAGAATAAAATACATTATAAGTACAACAGTTTTTCCATCGTATAACACGAGTAATTGCAACCAGGGTGAAGGTTATGGTCATTTCAACGTTCCGGGCAATCTAGGCTTCACTCTAGGGCGTTGCTCCACCAGATCAATCAGTTAGGGCCTTAGAAGTCAACGCCCGAATCATAAAATGCAAACTAAATAGAACAGCTTTTCCATTGTATAAAACGAATAATTGCTACCAGTGTAGAAATTATTGTCATTTCTACGTTCCAGGCAACCTAGGCTTCACTCTAGGGCGTTGCTCCACCAGATCGAATAGTTAGGTCCTTAGAAGTAAACGCCAGAAGCATTAAATACGATATAAATACAACAGCTTTAACATCGTATAAAAGGAGTAATTGCAAACAGTGTGAAAGTAATGGTCATTTCTACGTTCCGGCCAACCTAGGCTTCACCCTAGGGCGTTGCTTCACCAGATCGAATAGTTAGGTCCTTAGAAGACAACGCCAGAAGCCTAAAATACGATATAAATACAACAGCTTTTCCATCGTATAAAAGGAATAATTGCAAACAGCGTGAAAGTAATGGTCATTTCTACGTTCCGGCCAACCTAGGCTTCACCCTAGGCCGTTGTTCCACCAGATCGAATAGTTAGGGCCTAAGAGGTAAACGCCAGAACCATAAAATGCAATAAAAATACAACAGTTTTTCCATCGTATAACAGGATTAATTGCAACCAGTTTGAAAGTGATGGTCATTTCTCCTTTCCGGGCAACCTAGGCTTCACTCTAGGGCGTTGCTCCACTAGATCGAATAGCTAGGGCCTTAGAAGTCAACGCCAGAAGCATAAGATACAATATAAATACAACAGTTTTTCCATCGTATAAAACGAATAATTGCAACCAGTATGAAACTTATGGTCATTTATACTTTCCGAGCAACCTAGGCTTCACCCTAGGGCATTGGTCCAACAGATTGAATAGTTAGGGCCTTAGAAGTCAACGCCCGAAGCATAAAATGCAATAAAAATACAACAGTCTTTCCATCCTATAACAGGAATAATTGCAACCCGTGTGAAAGTGATGGTCAGTTCTACGTTCCAGGCAACCTAGGCTTCACTCTAGGGCGTTGTTCCACCAGATCGAATAGTTAGGGCCTTAGAAGTCAACGCCAGAAGCATAAAATACGATATAAATACAACAGCTTTTCCATCGTATTAAATGAATAATTGCAAACAGTGTGAAAGTAGTGGTCATTTCTACGTTCCGAGCAACCTAGGCTTCACTCTAGGGCGGTGCTCCACCACATCTAATAGCTACGGCCTTAGAAGTCAACGCCAGAGTCATAAAATACAATATAAATACAACAGCGCTTCCATCGTATAAAACGAATAATTGCAACCAGTGTGAAAGTTATGGTCACTTCTACGTTCCGGGCAACCTAGGCTTCACTCTATTGCGTTCTTCCACCACATCGAATAGCTACGGCCTCAGAAGTCACCGCCTGGAGTATAAAATACAATAAAAATACAACAGTCTTTCCATCCTATAACAGGATTAATTGCAACCAGTTTGAAGGTGATGGTCATTACTACGTTCCGGGCAACCTAGGTTTCACTCCAGGGCGTTGCTCCACCAGATCGAATAGTTAAGGCCTAAGAAGTAAACGCCAGAAGCATAAAATACGATATAAATACAACTGCTTTTCCACCGTATAAAACGAATAATTGCAACCAGTGTGAAAGTAATGGTCATTTCTACGTTCCGGGCAACCTAGGCTTCACTCTAGGGCGTTGCTCCACCACATCTAATAGCTACGGCTTTAGAAGTCAACGCCAGGAGCATAAAATACAATATAAATACAACAGCTTTTCCATCGTATAAAATGAATAATAGCAAGCAGTGTGAAAGTAATGGTCATTTCTACGTTCCGGGCAACCTAGGCTGCACTCTAGGGTGTTGCTCCACCAGATGGAATAGCTGGGGCCTTAGAAGTCAACGCCCGAAGCATAAAATGCAAAATAAATATAACAGCTTTTCCATCGTATGAAACGAATAACAGCAACCAGTTGGAAAGTACTGGTCATTTCTACGTTCCGGGTAACCTATGTTTCACACCAGGGCGTTGCTCCACCAGATCCAATGGCTAGGGACATAGAACTCAACGCCAGAAGGATAAAATACATTATAAGTACAACAGTTTTTCCATCGTATGAAATGAATAATTGCAGACATAGTGAAAGTAATGGTCATTTCTACGTTCCGGGCAACCTAGGGTTCACTCTAGGGCGTTGCTCCACCAGATCGAATAGTTAGGGCCTAAGAAGTCAACGCCAGAAGCATAAAATACGATATAAATACAACAGCTTTCCATTGTAGAAAACGATTAATGGCAGCCACTGTGAATGTTATGGTCATTTCTACGTTCCGGTCAACCTAGGCTTCACTCTAGGACGTTCCTCCACCAGATCGAATAGTTAGGGGCTATGAAGTCAACGCCAGAAGCATAAAATACAATAAAGGTGCAGCAGTTTTTCCATCGTATAACAGGAGTAATTGCAACCAGTGTGAAGGTAATGGTATGTTCTACGTTCCGGGCAACCTAGGCTTCACTCTAGGGTGTTGCTCCACCAGATGGAATTGCTAGGGACTGAGAATTCAATGCCAGAAGCATAAAATGCAATATAAATTTAACAGCTTTTCCATCGTATAAAAGGAATAATAGCAACCAGTGTGAAAGTTATGGTCATTTCAACGTTCCGGGCAACCTAGGCATCACGCTAGGGTGTTGCTCCACCAGATGGAATTGCTAGGGACTTAGAATTCAGCGCCATAAGAATAAAATACAATATAAGTACAACAGTTTTTCCATCGTATAACACGAGTAATTGCAACCAGGGTGAAGGTTATGGTCATTTCAACGTTCCGGGCAATCTAGGCTTCACTCTAGGGCGTTGCTCCACCAGATCAATTAGTTAGGGCCTTAGAAGTCAACGCCCGAAGCGTAAAATGCAAACTAAATAGAACAGTTTTTCCATCGTATAAAACGAATAATTGCTACCCGTGTAAAAGTTATTGTCATTTCTACGTTCCGGGCAACCTAGGCTTCACCCTAGGGCGTTGTTCCACCAGATCGAATAGTTAGGGCCCAAGAAGTGAACGCCAGAAGCATAAAATACAATATAAATGTAACAGTTTTTCCATCATATAAAACGAATAATTGCAACCAGCATTAAAGTTATGGTCATTTCTACTTTCGGGCAACCTAGGCTTCACGATAGGGCGTTGCTCCGACGGATTGAATAGTTAGGGCCTTAGAAGTCAAATGCCCGAAGCATAAAATGCAATAAAAATACAACAGTTTTTCCATCATATAACAGGAATAATTGAAAGCAGTTTGAAAGTGATGGTCATTTCTACGTACCGGGCAACCTAGGCTTCACTCTGGGGCGTTGCTCCACCAGATCGAATAGTTAGGGCCTTAGAAGTCAACGCCCGAAGCGTAAAATGCAAACTAAATAGAACAGTTTTTCCATCGTATAAAACGAATAATTGCTACCCGTGTAAAAGTTATTGTCATTTCTACGTTCCGGGCAACCTAGGCTTCACCCTAGGGCGTTGTTCCACCAGATCGAATAGTTAGGGCCCAAGAAGTGAACGCCAGAAGCATAAAATACAATATAAATGTAACAGTTTTTCCATCATATAAAACGAATAATTGCAACCAGCATTAAAGTTATGGTCATTTCTACTTTCGGGCAACCTAGGCTTCACGATAGGGCGTTGCTCCGACGGATTGAATAGTTAGGGCCTTAGAAGTCAAATGCCCGAAGCATAAAATGCAATAAAAATACAACAGTTTTTCCATCATATAACAGGAATAATTGAAAGCAGTTTGAAAGTGATGGTCATTTCTACGTACCGGGCAACCTAGGCTTCACTCTGGGGCGTTGCTCCACCAGATCGAATAGTTAGGGCCTTAGAAGTCAACGCCAGAAGCATAAAATACAATATAAATGTAACAGTTTTTCCATCGTATAAAGCGAATAATAGCAATCAGTGTGAAAGTTAGGGTCATTTCTACGTTCCGCGCAATCTGGGCTTTACCCGAGGGCGTTGTTCCACCAGATGGAATAGTTAGGGCCTAAGAAGTGAACGCCAGAAGCATAAAATATGATATAAATAAAACAGTTTTTCCATCGTATAAAACGAATAATTGCTACCAGTGTGAAAGTTATGGTCATTTCTACGTACCGGGCAACCTAGGCTCCACTGAAGGGCGTTGCTCCACCAAATCGAATAGCTAGGTCCTTAGAAGTCAACGCCAGAAGCATAAAATACAAAAAAGATGCAAAAGTTTTTCCATCGTATAACAGGAATAACTGCAAACAGTATGAAATTACTGGTCATTTCTACGTTCCGGGTAACCTACGTTTCACGCTAGTGCGTTGCTCCACCAGATCGAATAGCTACGGACTTAGAATTCAACGCCTTAAGAATAAAATACATTATAAGTACAACAGTTTTTCCATCGTATAACACGAGTAATTGCAACCAGGGTGAAGGTTATGGTCATTTCAACGTTCCGGGCAATCTAGGCTTCACTCTAGGCCGTTGTTCCACCAGACCGAATAGTTAGGGCCTAAGGAGTGAACGCCAGAAGCATAAAATACAATATAAATACAACAGTTTCTCCATCGTATAAAACGAATAATAGCAACCAGTATGAAAGTTATGGTCATTTCTACGTTCCGGGCAACCTAGCTTTCTCTCTAGGGCGTTGCTCCTCCAGATCAAACAGTTAGGGCCTTAGAAGCCAACGCCCGAAGCATTAAATACAAAATAAATAGAACAGTTTTTCCATTGTATAAAACGAATAATTGCTAACAGTGTAAAAGTTATGGTCATTTCTACGTTCCGGGCTACCTAGGCTTCACCCTAGGCCGTTGTTCCACCAAATCGAATAGTTAGGGCCTAAGGAGTGAACGCCAGAAGCATAAAATACAATATAAATATAACAGGTTTTCCATCGTATAAAACGAATAATAGCAACCAGTGTGAAAGTTATGGTCATTTCCAAGTTCCGGGCAACCTAGGCTTCAATCTAGGGCGTTGCTCCACCAGTTCAAACAGTTAGGGCCTTAGAAGTCAACGCCCGAAGCATTAAATTCAAAATAAATAGAACAGCTTTCCCATTGTATAAAACGAATAATTGCTACCAGTGTAAAACTTATGGTCATTTCTACGTTCCGGGCAACCTAGGTTTCACTCCAGCGCGTTGCTCCTCCAGATCGAATGGTAACGGCCTAAGCAGTCAACGCCAGAAGCATAAAATACGATAAAGATGCAACAGTTTTTCCATCGTATAAAACGAATAATTGCAACCACTGTGAAAGTTATGGTCATTTCTACATTCCGAGCAACCTTGGCCTCACTCTAGGGCGTTGTTCCACCTGATCGAATAGTTAGGGCCTAAGAAGTGAACGCCAGAAGCATAAAATGCAATAAAAATACAACAGTTTTTCCATCGTGTAGCAGGAGTAATGTGCAACAAGTGTGATAGTAGTGGTCATTTCTACGTTCCGGGCAAACTAGGCTTCACTCTATTGCGTTCTTCCACCACATCGAATAGCTACGGCCACAGAAGTCACCGCCTGGAGTATAAAATACAATAAAAATACAACAGTCTTTCCATCCTATAACAGGATTAATTGCAACCAGTTTGAAAGTGATGGTCATTTCTACGTTCCGGGCAACCTAGGTTTCACTCCAGGGCGTTGCTCCACCAGATCGAATAGTTAAGGCCTAAGAAGTAAACGCCAGAAGCATAAAATACGATATAAATACAACTGCTTTTCCACCGTATAAAACGAATAATTGCAACCAGTGTGAAAGTAATGGTCATTTCTACGTTCCGGGCAACCTAGGCTTCACTCTAGGGCGTTGCTCCACCACATCTAATAGCTACGGCTTTAGAAGTCAACGCCAGGAGCATAAAATACAATATAAATACAACAGCTTTTCCATCGTATAAAATGAATAATAGCAAGCAGTGTGAAAGTAATGGTCATTTCTACGTTCCGGGCAACCTAGGCTGCACTCTAGGGTGTTGCTCCACCAGATGGAATAGCTGGGGCCTTAGAAGTCAACGCCCGAAGCATAAAATGCAAAATAAATATAACAGCTTTTCCATCGTATGAAACGAATAACAGCAACCAGTTGGAAAGTACTGGTCATTTCTACGTTCCGGGTAACCTAGGTTTCACACCAGGGCGTTGCTCCACCAGATCCAATGGCTAGGGACATAGAATTCAACGCCAGAAGGATAAAATACAATATAAGTACAACAGTTTTTCCATCGTATGAAATGAATAATTGCAGACATAGTGAAAGTAATGGTCATTTCTACGTTCCGGGCAACCTAGGGTTCACTCTAGGGCGTTGCTCCACCAGATCGAATAGTTAGGGCCTAAGAAGTCAACGCCAGAAGCATAAAATACGATATAAATACAACAGCTTTCCATTGTAGAAAACGATTAATGGCAGCCACTGTGAATGTTATGGTCATTTCTACGTTCCGGTCAACCTAGGCTTCACTCTAGGACGTTCCTCCACCAGATCGAATAGTTAGGGGCTATGAAGTCAACGCCAGAAGCATAAAATACAATAAAGGTGCAGCAGTTTTTCCATCGTATAACAGGAGTAATTGCAACCAGTGTGAAGGTAATGGTATGTTCTACGTTCCGGGCAACCTAGGCTTCACTCTAGGGCGGTGCTCCACCAGATCAAATGGTTAGGGCCTAAGAAGTCAACGCCAGAAGCATAAATTACAATATAAGTACAACAGCTTTTCCATCGTATATAATGTATATTTGCAAACAGTGTGGAAGTAATGGTCACTTCTACGTTCCGGGCAACCTAGGCTTCACTCTAGGGTGTTGCTCCACCAGATGGAATTGCTAGGGACTGAGAATTCAATGCCAGAAGCATAAAATGCAATATAAATTTAACAGCTTTTCCATCGTATAAAAGGAATAATAGCAACCAGTGTGAAAGTTATGGTCATTTCAACGTTCCGGGCAACCTAGGCATCACGCTAGGGTGTTGCTCCACCAGATGGAATTGCTAGGGACTTAGAATTGAATGCCAGAAGCATAATACGCAATATAAATATAACAGCTTTTCCATCGTATAAAACGAATAATAGCAACCAGTGTGAAAGTTATGGTCATTTTTACTTCCCGGGCAACCTAGGCTTCACTCTAGGGCGTTGCTCCACCAGGTCGAATAGTTAGGTCCTTAGAGGTCAACGCCCGAAGCATAAAATGCAAAATACATAGAACGGTTATTCCATCGTATAAAACGAATAACTGCAACCAGTGTGAAAGTAATGGTCATTTCTACGTTCCGGGCAACCTAGACCGCACTCCTGGGTGTTGCTCCACCAGATGGAATAGCTAGGGCCTTAGAAGCCAACGCCCGAAGAATAAAATGCAAAATAAATAGAACAGTTTTTCCATTGTATAAAACGAATAACTGCAACCAGTCTGAAAGTACTGGTCATTTCTACGTTCCGGGTAACCTAGGTTTCACACTAGGGCGTTGCTGCACCAGATCGAATAGCTAGGGACTTCGAACTCAACGCCAGAAGGATAAAATACAATATAAGTACAAAAGTTTTTCCATCGTATAAAATGAATAATTGCAGACATTGTGAAAGTAATGGTCATTTCTACGTTCCGGTCAACCCAGGTGTCACTCTAGGGCGTTGCTCCACCACATCTAATAGCTACGGCTTTAGAAGTCGACGCCAGGAGCATAAAATACAATATAAATACAACAGCTTTTCCATCGTATAAAATGAATAATTGCAAACAGTGTGAAAATAATGGTCAATTCTACGTTCCGGGCAACCTAGGCTGCACTCTAGGGTGTTGCTACACCAGATGGAATAGCTAGGGCCTTAGAAGTCAACGCCCGAAGCATAAAATGCAAAATAAATATAACAGCTTTTCCATCGTATGAAACGAATAACAGCAACCAGTTGGAAAGTACTGGTCATTTGTACGTTCCGGGTAACCTAGGTTTCACACCAGGGCGTTGCTCCACCAGATCGAATTGCTAGGGACATAGAATTCAACGCCAGAAGGATAAAATACAATATATGTACAACAGTTTTTCCATCGTATGAAATGAATAATTGCAGACATAGTGAAAGTAATGGTCATTTCTACGTTCCGGGCAACCTAGGCTTCACTCTAGGGCGTTGCTCCACCAGATCGAATAGTTAGGGCCTAAGAAGTCAACGCCAGAAGCATAAAATACGATATAAATACAACAGCTTTTCCATCGTAGAAAACGATTAATGGCAGCCACTGTGAATGTTATGGTCATTTCTACGTTCCGGTCAACCTAGGCTTCACTCTAGGACGTTGCTCCACCAGATCGAATAGTTAGGGGCTATGAAGTCAACGCCAGAAGCTAAAATACAATAAAGGTGCAGCAGTTTTTCCATCGTATAACAGGAATAATTGCAACCAGTGTGAAGGTAATGGTATGTTCTACGTTCCGCGCAACCTAGGCTTCACTCTAGGGCGGTGCTCCACCAGATCAAATAGTTACGGCCTAAGAAGTCGACGCCAGAAGCATAAATTACAATATAAGTACAACAGCTTTTCCATCGTATATAATGTATATTTGCAATCAGTGTGGAAGTAATGGTCATTTCTACGTTCCGGGCAATCTAGGCTTCTCGCTAGGGTGTTGCTCCACCAGATGAAATAGCTAGGGCCTTAGAAGTCAACGCACGACGCATAAAATCCAAAATAAATAGAACAGTTTTTCCATTGTATAAAACGAATAACTGCAACCAGTCTGAAAGTACTGGTCATTTCTACGTCCCGGGCAACCTAGGCTTCACTGTAGAGTGATGCTCCACCAGATGGAATAGGTAGTGCCTTAGAAGGCAACGCCAGAAGCATAATATACAACATAAATATAACAGTTTTTCCATCGTATAAAACGAATAATAGCAATCAGTGTGAAAGTTGTGGCCATTTCAACGTTCCGGGCAACCTAGGCATCACGCTAGGGTGTTGCTCCACCAGATGGAATAGCTAGGGACTTAGAATTCAATGCCAGAAGCAAAATATGCAATATAAATATAACAGCTTTTCCATCGTATAAAACGAATAATAGCAACCAGTGTGAAAGTTATGGTCATTTCTACTTCCCGGGCAACCTAGGCTTCACTCTAGGGCGTTCCTCCCCCAGTTCGAATAGTTAGTGCCTTAGAAGGCAACGCCAGAAGCATAATATACAATATAAATATAACAGTTTTTCCATCGTATAAAACGAGTAATAGCAATCAGTGTGAAAGTTGTGGTCATTTCTACGTTCCGGGCTACCTAGGCTTCACCCAAGGGCGTTGTTTAACCAGATCGAATAGCTAGGGCCTAAGAAGTGAACGCCAGGAGCATAAAATACAATATAAGTACATCAGCTTTGCCATCGTATAAAATGAATAATTGCAAACTGTGTGAAGGTAATGGCCATTTCTACGTTCCGAGCAACCTAGGCTGCACTCTAGGGTGTTGCTCCACCAGATGGAATAGCTAGGAACTTAGAAGTCAACGCCCGAAGCATAAAATGCAAAATAAATATAACAGCTTTTCCATCGTATGAAACGAATAACAGCAACCAGTGTGAATGTTATGGTCATTTCTACGTTCCGGGCAACCTAGGCTTCAGTCTAGGGCCTTGCTCCATCAGATCGAATAGTTAGGGCCTTAGAAGTCAACGCCAGAAGCATAAAATACGATAAAGATGCAACAGCTTGCCATCGTATAACAGGAATAACTGCAAACAGTGTGATAGTACTGGTCATTTCTACGTTCCGGGTAATCTAGGCATCACTCTAGGGCGTTGCTCCACCAGATCGAATAGTTAGTGCCTTAGAAGTCAACGGCAGAAGCATAAAATACAATATAAATACAACAGTTTTTCCATCGTATAAAACGAATAATTGCTACCCGTATGGAAGTGATGGTCATTTCTACGTCCCGGGCAACCTAGGCTTCACTGTAGGGCGTTGCTCCACCAAATCGAATAGTTAGGGCCTTAGAAGTCAACGCCCGAAGCATAAAATACAATATAAGTACAACAGTTTTTCCATCGTATAAAATGAATGATTGCGAACATTGTGAAAGTAATGGTCATTTCTACGTGCCCGGCAACCTACGTGTCACTCTAGGGCGTTGCTGCTCCACATCTGATAGCTACGGCCTTAGGACTTAACGCCGGAAGCATAAAATACAATATAAATACTACAGCTTTGCCATCTTATAAAATGAATAATTGCAAACAGTGTGAAGGTAATGGTCATTTCTACGTTCCGGGCAACCTAGGCTTCAGTCTAAGGCCTTCCTCCACCAGATCGAACAGTTAGGGCCTTAGAAATCAACGCCAGAAGCATAAAATACCATAAAGATGCAACAGCTTTCCTTCGTATAACAGGAATAACTGCAAACAGTGTGATAGTACTGGTCATTACTACGTTCCGGTTAATCTAGGCTTCACTCTAGGGCGCTGCTCCACCAGATCGAGTAGCTAGGGACTAAGAATTCAACGCCAGAAGAATAAAATGCAATATAAGTACAACAGTTTTTCCATCGTATACAATGAGTAATTGCTACCAGTGTGAAAGTTATGGTCATTTCTACGTCCCGGGCAACCTAGGCTTCACTGTAGAGTGATGCTCCACAAGATCGAATAGGTAGTGCCTTAGAAGGCAAAGACAGAAGCATAATATACAACATAAATATAACAGTTTTTCGATCGTATAAAACGAATAATAGCAATCAGTGTGATAGTTGTGGTCATTTCTACGTTCCGGGCTACCTAGGCTGCACTCTAGGGCGTTGCTCCACCAGATCGAATAGTTAGGGCCATAGAAGTCAACGCCAGAAGCATAAAACACAATAAAAATGCAACAGTTTTTCCATCGTATAGCATGACTAATTGCAACCAGTGCGAAAGTAATGATCATTTCTACGTTCCGGGCAACCTAGGCTTCACTCTAGGGCGTTTCTCCACCAGACCAAACAGTTAGGGCCTTAGAAGTCAACGCCCGAAGCATAAAATGCGAAATAAATATAACAGCTCTTCCATCGTATGAAACGGATAACAGCAACCAGTCTGAAAGTACTGGACATTTCTACGTTCCGGGTAACCTAGGTTTCACACTAGGGCGTTGCTCCACCAGACCGAATAGTTAGAGCCTAAGAAGTGAACGCCAGCATCATAAAATACTATATAAATACATCAGTTCTTCCATCATATAAAACGAATAATTGCAACCAGTATGAAAGTTCTGGTCATTTCTACGTTCCGGGCAACCTAGGCTTCACTCTATCGCGCTCTTCCACCACATCGAATAGCTACGGCCGCAGAAGTCAACGCCTGAAGCATAAAATACAATAAAAATACAACAGTCTTTCCATCCTATAACAGGAATAATTGCAACCCGTGTGAAAGTGATGGTCATTTCTACGTTCCGGGCAACACAGGCTTCACTCTATGGCGTTTTTCCTCCACATCGAATAGCTACGGCCTCAGAAGTCAACGCCTGAAGCATAAAATGCGATAAAAATACAACAGTCTTTCCATCCTATAACAGCAATAATTGCAACCCGTGTGAAAGTTATGGTCATTTCTACGTTCCGGGCAACCTAGGCTTCACCCCAGGGCGTTGTTCCATCAGACTGAATAGTTAGGGCCTAAGAAGTGAACGCCAGCAGCATAAAATACAATATAAATACATCAGTTCTTCCATCATTTAAAACGAATGATTGCAACCAGTATGATAGCTATGGTCATTTCTTCGTTCCGAGCAACCTAGGCTTCACTATATGGCGTTCATCCACCATATCGAATAGCTACGGCCTCAGAAGTCAACGCCCGAAGCATAAAATTCAATAAAAGTACAACAGTGTTTCCACCATATAACAGGAATAATTGCAACCAGTTTGAAGGTGATGGCCAATTCTACGTTCCGGGCAACCTAGGCCTCACTCTAGGTCGTTGCTCCACCAGATCGAATAGCTTGGGCCTAAGAAGTGAACGCCAGCAGCATAAAATACAATATAAATACAACAGCTTTTCCATCATATAAAACGAATAATTGCAACCAGTATGAAAGTTCTGGTCATTTCTACGTTCCGGGCAACCTAGGCTTCACTCTATGGCGCTCTTCTACTACATCGAATAGCTACGGCCTCAGAAGTCAATGCCTGAGGCATAAAATACAATAAAAATACAACAGTCTTTCCATCCTATAACAGGAATAATTGCAACCCGTGTGAAAGTGATGGTCATTCCTACGTTCCGGGCAACCTAGGCTTCACTATATGGCGTTCATCCACCATATCGAATAGCTACGGCCTCAGAAGTCAACGCCCGAAGCATAAAATGCAATAAAAGTACAACAGTGTTTCCACCATATAACAGGAATAATTGCAACCAGTTTGAAAGTGATGGCCGATTCTACGTTCCGGGCAACCTAGGCCTCACTCTAGGTCGTTGCTCCACCAGATCGAATAGCTTGGGCCTTAGAAGTCAACGCCCGAAGCATAAAATGCAAAATAAATAGAACAGTTTTTCCATTGTATAAAACGAATAACTGTAACCAGTGTGAAAGTACTGGTCATTTCTACGTTCCGGGCAACCTAGGCTTCACTGTATGGCGTTGCTCCACCAAATCGAATAGTTAGGGCCTTAGAAGTCAACGCCCGAAGCATCAAATACAATATAAGTACAACAGTTTTTCCATCGTATAAAATGAATGATTGCGAACATTGTGAAAGTAATGGTCATTTCTACGTGCCCGGCAACCTACGTGTCACTCTAGGGCGTTGGTGCTCCACATCTGATAGCTACGGCCTTAGGACTTAACGCCGGAAGCATAAAATACAATATAAATACTACAGCTTTGCCATCTTATAAAATGAATAATTGCAAACAGTGTGAAGGTAATGGTCATTTCTACGTTCCGGGCAACCTAGGCTCCACCCAAGGGCGTTGTTTAACCAGATCGAATAGCTAGGGCCTAAGAAGTGAACGCCAGCAGCATAACAAACAATATAAATACAACAGTTTTTCCATCATATAAAACGAATAATTGCAACCAGTATGAAAGTTATGGTCATTTCTACGTTCCGGGCAACCTAGGCTTCACTCTATGGCGTTCTTCCACCACATCGAATAGCTACGGCCTCAGATGTCAACGCCTGAAGCATAAAATACAATAAAAATACAACAGTCTTTCCATCCTATAACAGGCATAATTGCAACCCGTGTGAAAGTGATGGTCATTTCTACGTTCCGGGCAACCTAGGCTTCACTCTATGGCGTTTTTCCTCCACATCGAATAGCAACGGCCTCAGAAATCAACGCCTGAAGCATAAAATGCAATAAAAATACAACAGTCTTTCCATCCTATAACAGGAATAATTGCAACCCGTGTGGAAGTTATGGTCATTTCTACGTTCCGGGCAACCTAGGCTTCACTCTGGGGCAGTGCTCCTCCAAATCGAATAGCTAGGGCCTTAGAAGTCAACGCCAGAAGCATAAAATACAATAAAGATGCAAAAGTTTTTTCATCGTATAACAGAAATAACTGCAAAGAGTATGAAAGTACTTGTCATTTCTACGTTCGGGGTAACCTAGGTTTCACTCTAGGGCGTTGCTCCACCATATCGAATATCTAGGGACTTAGAATTCAACGCCATAAGAATAAAATTCAATATAAACACAACAGTTTTTCCATCGTATAAAACGAATAATAGCAACCAGTGTGAAAGTTATGGTCATTTCTACGTACCGGGCAACCTGGGCTTCACTCTAGGGCGTTGCTCTACCAGATCGAATAGTTAGGGCCTTAGAAGTCAACGCCCGAAGCATAAAATACAAAATAAATAGAACAGTTTTTCCATCGTATAAAACGAATAATTGCTACCAGTGTGAAAGTTATGGTCATTTCTACTTTCCGGGCAACCTAGGCTTCACCCCAGGGCGTTGTTTAACCAGATCGAATAGTTAGGGCCTAAGAAGTCAACGCCAGAAGCATAAAATACGATATAAATACAACAGCTTTTCCATCGTATAAAACAAATAATTGCAACCAGTTTGATAGTGATGGTCACTTCAACGTACCGGGCAACCTAGGCTTCACTCTAGGGCGTTGCTCCACCAGATCGAATAGTTAGGGCCTTAGAAGTCAACGCCCGAAGCATAAAATATTAAATAAATAGAACAGTTTTCCCATCGTATAAAACGAAAAATTGCTACCAGTGTGGAAGTTATGGTAATTTCTACTTTCCGGGCAACCTAGGCTTCACCCTAGGGCGTTGTTCCACCAGATGGAATAGTTAGGGCCTAAGAAGTCAGCGCCAGAAGCATAAAATACGATATAAATACAACAGCTTTTCCATCGTATAAAACAAGTAATTGCAACCAGTTTGATAGTGATGGTCATTTCTACGTACCGGGCAACCTAGGCTTCACTCTAGGGCGTTGCTCCACCAGATCGAATAGTTAGGGCCTTAGAAGTCAACGCCCGAAGCGTAAAATACAAAATAAATAAAACAGTTTTTCCATCGTATACAACCAAAAATTGCAAACAGTGTGAAAGATACGGACATTTCTACGATCCTGGCTACCTAGGCTTCCCTCTATGGCGTTCTTCCACCACATCGAATAGCAACGGCCTCAGAAGTCAACGCCAGAAGCTTAAATACAATATAAATATAACTGTTTTTCCATCGTATACAACGAATAATAGCAACCAGTGTGAAAGTTGTGGTCATTTCTACGTTCCGGGCAACCTAGGCTTCACTGTACGGCGTTGCTCCACCAGATCGAAATGTTTGGGCCTCAGAAGTCAACGCCCGAAGCATAAAATACGATATAAATACAACAGCTTTTCCATCGTATTAAATGAGTAATCGCAAACAGTGTGAAAGTAGTGGTCATTTCTACGTTCCGAGCATCCTAGGCTTCACTCTAGGGCGGTGCTCCACCATATCGAATAGCTACGACCTCAGAAGTCAACGCCCGAAGCATAAAATACGATATAAATACAACAGCCTTTCCATCGTATAAATGGAATAATTGCAACCAGTATGAAAGTTATGGTCATTTCTACGTTCCGGGCAACCTAGGCTTCACTCTATGGCGTTCTTCCACCACATCGAATAGCTACGGCCTCAGATGTCAACGCCTGAAGCATAAAATACAATAAAAATACAACAGTCTTTCCATCCTATAACAGGCATAATTGCAACCCGTGTGAAAGTGATCGTCATTTCTACGTTCCGGGCAACCTAGGCATCACTCTATGGCGTTTTTCCTCCACATCGAATAGCAACGGCCTCAGAAATCAACGCCTGAAGCATAAAATGCAATAAAAATACAACAGTCTTTCCATCCTATAACAGGAATAATTGCAACCCGTGTGGAAGTTATGGTCATTTCTACGTTCCGGGCAACCTAGGCTTCACTCTGGGGCGGTGCTCCACCAAATCGAATAGCTAGGGCCTTAGAAGTCAACGCCAGAAGCATAAAATACAATAAAGATGCAAAAGTTTTTTCATCGTATAACAGGAATAACTGCAAACAGTATGAAAGTACTTGTCATTTCTACGTTCGGGGTAACCTAGGTTTCACTCTAGGGCGTTGCTCCACCAGATCGAATATCTAGGGACTTAGAATTCAACGCCATAAGAATAAAATTCAATATAAACACAACAGTTTTTCCATCGTATAAAACGAATAATAGCAACCAGTGTGAAAGTTATGGTCATTTCTACGTACCGGGCAACCTGGGCTTCACTCTAGGGCGTTGCTCTACCAGATCGAATAGTTAGGGCCTTAGAAGTCAACGCCCGAAGCATAAAATATTAAATAAATAGAACAGTTTTTCCATCGTATAAAACGAAAAATTGTTACCAGTGTGGAAGTTATGGTAATTTCTACTTTCCGGGCAACCTAGGCTTCACCCTAGGGCGTTGTTCCACCAGATGGAATAGTTAGGGCCTAAGAAGTCAGCGCCAGAAGCATAAAATACGATATAAATACAACAGCTTTTCCATCGTATAAAACAAGTAATTGCAACCAGTTTGATAGTGATGGTCATTTCTACGTACCGGGCAACCTAGGCTTCACTCTAGGGCGTTGCTCCACCAGATCGAATAGTTAGGGCCTTAGAAGTCAACGCCCGAAGCGTAAAATACAAAATAAATAAAACAGTTTTTCCATCGTATAAAACGAAAAATTGCAAACAGTGTGAAA
Organism: Calliopsis andreniformis; assembly: GCF_051401765.1. Classification (NCBI taxonomy): domain Eukaryota; kingdom Metazoa; phylum Arthropoda; class Insecta; order Hymenoptera; family Andrenidae; genus Calliopsis; species Calliopsis andreniformis. The sequence goes on from NW_027480428.1 coordinate 3,969,352, forward strand.
GATATGGACATTTCTACGATCCGAGCTACCTAGGCTTCCCTCTATGGCGTTCTTCCACCACATCGAATAGCAACGGCCTCAGAAGTCAACGCCAGAAGCTTAAATACAATATAAATATAACAGTTTTTCCATCGTATACAACGAATAATAGCAACCAGTGTGAAAGTTATGGTCATTTCTACGTTCCGGGCAACCTAGGTTTCACTCTACGTCGATTCTCCACCAGATCAAACAGTTAGGGCCTTAGAAGTCAACGCCCGAAGCATAAAATACAAAATAAATAGAACGGTTTTTCTATTGTATAAAACGAATAATTGCTGCCAGTGTAAAAGTTGTGGTCATTTCTACGTTCCGGGCAACCCAGGCTTCACCCTAGGGCGTTGTACCACCAGATCGAATAGTTAGGGCCTAAGAAGTCAACGCCAGGAGCATAAAAAACGATATAAATACAACAGCTTTTCCATCGTATAAAACGAATAATTGCAACCAGTGTGGAAGTTATGGTCATTTCTACGTTCCGGGAAACCTAGGCTTCACTCTAGGGCGGTGCTCCACCAAATCGAATAACTAGGGCCTTAGAAGTCAACGCCAGAAGCATAAAACACAATAAAGATGCAAAAGTTTTTTCATCGTATAACAGGAATAACTGCAAACAGTATGAAAGTACTTGTCATTTTTACGTTCCCGGTAACCTAGGTTTCACTCTAGGGCGTTGCTCAACCAGATCGAATAGCTAGGGACTTAGAATTCAACGCCATAAGAATAAAATACAATATAAATACAACAGTTTTTCCATCGTATAAAACGAATAATAGCAACCAGTGTGAAAATTATGGTCATTTCTACGTACCGGGCAACCTGGGCTTCACTCTAGGGCGTTGCTCTACCAGATCGAATAGATAGGGCCTAAGAAGTCAACGCCAGAAGCATAAAATACGATATAAATACAACAGCTTTTCCACCGTATAAAAGAAAATAATTGCAAACAGTGTGAAGGTAATGGTCATTTCTGCGTTCCGGGCAACCTAGGCTTCACCCTAGGGCGCTGCTCCACCAGATCGAATAGCTAGGGCCGAGGAAGTGAACTCCAGAAGCATAAAATACAATATAAATACAACAGTTTTTCCATCGTATAAAAAGAATAATTGCAACCAGTGTGAATGCTATGGTCATTTCTACATTCCGAGCAACCTAGGCTTCACTCTAGGGCGGTGCTCCGACAGATTGAATAGTCAGGTCCTTAGAAGTCAACGCCCGAAGCATAAAATGCAATAAAAATGCAACAGTTTTTCCATCGTATAACAGGATTAATTGCAACCAGTTTGAAAGTGATGTTCATTTCTACGTTCCGGGCAACCTAGGCTTCACTCTAGGGCGTTGCTCCACTAGATCGAATAGCTAGGGCCTTAGAAGTCAACGCCAGAGGCATAAAATACAATATAAATACAAGAGCTTCTCCATTGTATAATACGTATAATTGCTACCAGTGTAATAGTTATGGTCATTTCTATGTTCCGGGCAACCTAGGCTTCACCCTAGGGCATTGTTCCATCAGATCGAATAGTTAGGCCCTAAGAAGTGAACGCCAGAAGCATAAAATACAGTATAAATACAACAGTTTTTCCATCGTAGAAAACGAATAATTGCAACCAGTGTGAAAGTTATGGTCATTTCTATATTCCGAGCAACCTAGGCTTCACTCTAGGGCGGTGCTCCACCACATCCAATAGCTACGGCCTTAGAAGCCTACGCCTGAAGCATAAAATACAATAAAAATAAAACGGTCTTTTCATCCTATAACAGGAATAATTGCAACAAGCGTGAAAGTAATGATCATTTCGGCGTTTCGGGCAACCTAGACTTAACTCGGAGGCATTGCTCAACCAGATCGAATAGTTAGGGCCTAAGAAGTCAACGCCAGAAGCATAAAATACAATATAAATACAACAGTTTTTCCATCGTATAAAACGAATAATTGCAACCAGTGTAAAAGTTATGGTCATTTCTACGTTCCGAGCAACCTAGGCTTCACTCTAGAGCGTTGCTCGAACAGATTGAATAGTTAGGGCCTTAGAAGTCAACGCCCGAAGCATAAAATGCAATAAAAATACAACAGTTTTTCCATCGTATAACATGATTAATTGCAACCAGTTTGAAAGTGATGGTCATTTCTACGTTCCGGGCAACCTAGGCTTCACTCTAGGGCGTTGCTCCACTAGATCGAATAGCTAGGGCCATAGAAGTCAACGCCAGAAGCATAAAATACGATATAAATACAACAGCTTTTTCCATCGTATAAAAGAAAATAATTGCAAACTGTTTGAAGGTAATGGTCATTTCTACGTTCCGGGCAACCTAGGGTTCACTCTAGGGCGTTGCTCCACCAGATCGAATAGTTAGGTCTTTAGAAGTCAACGCCCGAAGCATAAAATACAAAATAAATAGAACAGTTTTTCCTTTGTATAAAACGAATAATTGCTACCAGTGTAAAAGTTATGGTCATTTCTACGTTCCGGGCAACCTAGGCTTCACCCTAGGGCGTTGTTCCACCAGATGGAATAGTTATGGCCCAAGAAGCCAGCGCCAGAAGCATAAAATACGATATAAATACAACAGCTTTTCCATCGTATAAAACAAGTAATTGCAACCAGTTTGATAGTGATGGTCATTTCTACGTACCGGGCAACCTAGGCTTCACTCTAGGGCGTTGCTCCACCAGATCGAATAGTTAGGGCCTTAGAAGTCAACGCCCGAAGCGTAAAATACAAAATAAATAAAACAGTTTTTCCATCGTATACAACCAAAAATTGCAAACAGTGTGAAAGATACGGACATTTCTACGATCCTGGCTACCTAGGCTTCCCTCTATGGCGTTCTTCCACCACATCGAATAGCAACGGCCTCAGAAGTCAACGCCAGAAGCTTAAATACAAAATAAATAGAACGGTTTTTCTATTGTATAAAACGAATAATTGCTGCCAGTGTAAAAGTTATGGTCATTTCTACGTTCCGGGCAACCTAGGCTTCACCCTAGGGCGTTGTACCACCAGATCGAATAGTTAGGGCCTAAGAAGTCAACGCCAGGAGCATAAAGAACGATATAAATACAACAGCTTTTCCATCGTATAAAACGAATAATTGCAACCAGTGTGGAAGTTATGGTCATTTCTACGTTCCGGGCAACCTAGGCTTCACTCTAGGGCGGTGCTCCACCAAATCGAATAACTAGGGCCTTAGAAGTCAACGCCAGAAGCATAAAACACAATAAAGATGCAAAAGTTTTTTCATCGTATAACAGGAATAACTGCAAACAGTATGAAAGTACTTGTCATTTTTACGTTCCGGGTAACCTAGGTTTCACTCTAGGGCGTTGCTCCACCAGATCGAATAGCTAGGGACTTAGAATTCAACGCCATAAGAATAAAATACAATATAAATACAACAGTTTTTCCATCGTATAAAACGAATAATAGCAACCAGTGTGAAAATTATGGTCATTTCTACGTACCGGGCAACCTGGGCTTCACTCTAGGGCGTTGCTCTACCAGATCGAATAGTTAGGGCCTAAGAAGTCAACGCCAGAAGCATAAAATACGATATAAATACAACAGCTTTTCCATCGTATAAAAGAAAATAATTGCAAACAGTGTGAAGGTAATGGTCATTTCTACGTTCCGGGCAACCTAGGCTTCACCCTAGGGCGTTGCTCCACCAGATCAAACAGTTAGGGCCTTAGAAGTCAACGCCCGAAGCATAAAATACAAAATAAATAGAACAGTTTTTCCATTGTATAAAACGAATAATTGCTACCAGTGTAAAAGTTATGGTCATTTCTGCGTTCCGGGCAACCTAGGCTTCACCCTAGGGCGTTGTTCCACCAGATCGAATAGCTAGGGCCGAGGAAGTGAACGCCAGAAGCATAAAATACAATATAAATACAACAGTTTTTCCATCGCATAAAACGAAGAATTGCTACCAGTGTAAAAGTTATGGTCATTTCTACGTTCCGGGCAACCTAGGCTTCACCCTAGGGCGTTGTTCCACCAGATCGAATAGTTAGGGCCTAAGAAGTGAACGCCAGAAGCATAAAATACAATATAAATACAACAGTTTTTCCATCGTATAAAACGAATAATTGCAACCAGTGTGAAAGTTATGGTCATTTCTACATTCCGAGCAACCTAGGCTTCACTCTAGGGCGTTGCTCCAACAGATTGAATAGTTAGGGCCTTAGAAGTCAACGCCCGAAGCATAAAATGCAATAAAAATACAACAGTTTTTCCATCGTATAACATGATTAATTGCAACCAGTTTGAAAGTGATGGTCATTTCTACGTTCCGGGCAACCTAGGCTTCACTCTAGGGCGTCGCTCCACTAGATCGAATGGCTAGGGCCATAGAAGTCAACGCCAGAAGCATAAAATACGATATAAATACAACAGCTTGTTCCATCGTATAAAAGAAAATAATTGCAAACTGTTTGAAGGTAATGGTCATTTCTACGTTCCGGGCAACCTAGGCTTCACTCTAGGGCGTTGCTCCACCAGATCGAATAGTTAGGTCCTTAGAAGTCAACGCCAGAAGCTTAAATACAATATAAATATAACAGTTTTTCCATCGTATACAACGAATAATAGCAACCAGTGTGAAAGTTATGGTCATTTCTACGTTCCGGGCAACCTAGGCTTCACTCTACGTCGATTCTCCACCAGATCAAACAGTTAGGGCCTTAGAAGTCAACGCCCGAAGCATAAAATACAAAATAAATAGAACGGTTTTTCTATTGTATAAAACGAATAATTGCTGCCAGTGTAAAAGTTATGGTCATTTCTACGTTCCGGGCAACCTAGGCTTCACCCTAGGGCGTTGTACCACCAGATCGAATAGCTAGGGCCTAAGAAGTCAACGCCAGGAGCATAAAAAACGATATAAATACAACAGCTTTTCCATCGTATAAAACGAATAATTGCAACCAGTGTGGAAGTTATGGTCATTTCTACGTTCCGGGCAACCTAGGCTTCACTCTAGGGCGGTGCTCCACCAAATCGTATAGCTAGGGCCTTAGAAGTCAACGCCAGAAGCATAAAACACAATAAAGATGCAAAAGTTTTTTCATCGTATAACAGGAATAACTGAAAACAGTATGAAAGTACTTGTCATTTTTACGTTCCGGGTAACCTAGGTTTCACTCTAGGGCGTTGCTCCACCAAATCGAATAGCTAGGGACTTAGAATTCAACGCCATAAGAATAAAATACAATATAAATACAACAGTTTTTCCATCGTATAAAACGAATAATAGCAACCAGTGTGAAAATTATGGTCATGTCTACGTACCGGGCAACCTGGGCTTCACTCTAGGGCGTTGCTCTACCAGATCGAATAGTTAGGGCCTAAGAAGTCAACGCCAGAAGCATAAAGTACGATATAAATACAACAGCTTTTCCATCGTATAAAAGAAAATAATTGCAAACAGTGTGAAGGTAATGGTCATTTCTACGTTCCGGGCAACCTAGGCTTCACCCTAGGGCGTTGCTCCGCCAGATCAAACAGTTAGGGCCTTAGAAGTCAACGCCCGAAGCCTAAAATACAAAATAAATAGAACAGTTTTTCCATTGTATAAAACGAATAATTGCTACCAGTGTAAAAGTTATGGTCATTTCTGCGTTCCGGGCAACCTAGGCTTCACCCTAGGGCGTTGTTCCACCAGATCGAATAGCTAGGGCCTTAGAAGTCAACGCCCGAAGCATAAAATATAAAATAAATAGAACAGTTTTTCCATCGTATAAAACGAAAAATTGCTACCAGTGTGAAAGTTATGGTCATTTCTACTTTCCGGGCAACCTAGGCTTCACCCTAGGGCGTTGTTCCACCAGATGGAATAGTTAGGGCCCAAGAAGCCAGCGCCAGAAGCATAAAATACGATATAAATACAACAGCTTTTCCATCGTATAAAACAAGTAATTGCAACCAGTTTGATAGTGATGGTCATTTCTACGTACCGGGCAACCTAGGCTTCACTCTAGGGCGTTGCTCCACCAGATCGAATAGTTAGGGCCTTAGAAGTCAACGCCCGAACCGTAAAATACAAAATAAATAAAACAGTTTTTCCATCGTATACAACCAAAAATTGCAAACAGTGTGAAAGATACGGACATTTCTACGATCCTGGCTACCTAGGCTTCCCTCTATGGCGTTCTTCCACCACATCGAATAGCAACGGCCTCAGAAGTCAACGCCAGAAGCTTAAATACAATATAAATATAACTGTTTTTCCATCGTATACAACGAATAATAGCAACCAGTGTGAAAGTTGTGGTCATTTCTACGTTCCGGGCAACCTAGGCTTCACTGTACGGCGATGCTCCACCAGATCATACCGTTAGGGCCTTGGAAGTCAACGCCCGAAGCATAAAATACAAAATAAATAGAACGGTTTTTCCATTGTATAAAACGAATAATTGCTGCCAGTGTAAAAGTTATGGTCATTTCTACGTTCCGGGCAGCCTAGGCTTCACTCTGGTGTGGTGCTCCACCAAATCGAATAGCTAGGGCCTTAGAAGTCAACGCCAGAAGCATAAAATACGATAAAGATGCAAAAGTTTTTTCATCGTATAACAGGAATAACTGCAAACAGTATGAAAGTACTTGTCATTTCTACGTTCCGGGTAACCTAGGTTTCACTCTAGGGCGTTCCTCCACCAGATCGAATAGCTAGGGACTTAGAATTCAACGCCATAAGAATAAAATTCAATATAAACACAACAGTTTTTCCATCGTATAAAACGAATAATAGCAACCAGTGTGAAAGTTATGGTCATTTCTACGTACCGGGCAACCTGGGCTTCACTCTAGGGCGTTGCTCTACCAGATCGAATAGTTAGGGCCTTAGAAGTCAACGCCCGAAGCATAAAATACAAAATAAATAGAACAGTTTTTCCATCGTATAAAACGAATAATTGACACCAGTGTGAAAGTTATGGACATTTCTACTTTCCGGGCAACCTAGGCTTCACCCTAGGGCGTTGTTCCACCAGATTGAATAGTTAGGGCCTAAGAAGTCAGCGCCAGAAGCATAAAATACGATATAAATACAACAGCTTTTCCATCGTATAAAACAAGTAATTGCAACCAGTGTAAAAGTTATGGTCATTTCTGCGTTCCGGGCAACCTAGGCTTCACCCTAGGGCGTTGTTCCACCAGATCAAACAGTTAGGGCCTTAGAAGTCAACGCCCGAAGCATAAAATACAAAATAAATAGAACGGTTTTTCCATTGTATAAAACGAATAATTGCTGCCAGTGGAAAAGTTATGGTCATTTCTACGTTCCGGGCAGCCTAGTCTTCACTCTGGGGCGGTGCTCCACCAAATCGAATAGCTAGGGCCTTAGAAGTCAACGCCAGAAGCATAAAATACAATAAAGATGCAAAAGTTTTTTCATCGTATAACAGGAATAACTGCAAACAGTATGAAAGTACTTGTCATTTCTACGTTCCGGGTGACCTAGGTTTCACTGTAGGGCGTTGCTCCACCAGATCGAATAGCTAGGGACTTAGAATTCAACGCCATAAGGAATAAAATTCAATATAAACACAACAGTTTTTCCATCGTATAAAACGAATAATTGACACCAGTGTGAAAGTTATGGTCATTTCTACTTTCCGGGCAACCTAGGCTTCACCCTAGGGCGTTGTTCCACCAGATGGAATAGTTAGGGCCTAAGAAGTCAGCGCCAGAAGCATAAAATACGATATAAATACAACAGTTTTTCCATCGTATAACAGGATTAATTGCAACCAGTTTGAAAGTGATGTTCATTTCTACGTTCCGGGCAACCTAGGCTTCACTCTAGGGCGTTGCTCCACTAGATCGAATAGCTAGGGCCTTAGAAGTCAACGCCAGAGGCATAAAATACAATATAAATACAAGAGCTTCTCCATTGTATAATACGTATAATTGCTACCAGTGTAAAAGTTATGGTCATTTCTACGTTCCGGGCAACCTAGGCTTCACCCTAGGGCGTTGTTCCACCAGATCGAATAGTTAGGGCCTAAGAAGTGAACGCCAGAATCATAAAATACAATATAAATACAACAGTTTTTCCATCGTATAAAACGAATAATTGCAACCAGTGTGAAAGTTATGGTCATTTCTACATTCCGAGCAACCTAGGCTTCACTCTAGGGCGTTGCTCCAACAGATTGAATAGTTAGGGCCTTAGAAGTCAACGCCAGAAGCATAAGATACGATATAAATACAACAGCTTTTCCATCGTATAAAACGAATAATTGCAACCAGTGTGAAAGTTATGGTCATTTCTACATTCCGAGCAACCTAGGCTTCACTCTAGGGCGTTGCTCCAACAGATTGAATAGTTAGGGCCTTAGAAGTCAACGCCAGAAGCATAAGATACGATATAAATACAACAGCTTTTCCATCGTATAAAACGAATAATAGCAACCAGTGTGAAAGTTATGGTCATTTCTACGTTCCGGGCAACCTAGGCTTCACTCTAGGGCGTTGCTCCTCCAGATCAAACCGTTAGGGCCTTAGAAGTCAACGCCCGAAGCATTAAATACAAAATAAATAGAACAGTTTTTCCATTGTATAAAACGAATAATTGCTACCAGTGTAAAAGTTATGGTCATTTCTACGTTCCGGGCAACCTGGGCTACACCCGAGGGCGTTGTTCCACCAGATCGCATAGTTAGGGCCTAGGAAGTGATCGCCAGAAGCATTAGATACAATATAAATACAACAGTCTTTCCATCCTATAACAGGAATAATTGCAGCCCGTGTGAAAGTGATGGTCATTTCTACGTTCCAGGCAAACTAGGCTTCACACTAGGGAGTTGTTCCACCAGATCGAATAGCTAGGGCCTAAGAAGTCAACGCCAGAAGCATAAAATACAATATAAATATAAGAGTTTTTCCATCGCATAAAACGAATAATAGCAACCAGTGTGAAAGTTATGGTCCTTTCTACGTTCCAGGCAACCTAGGCTTCACTCTAGGGCGTTGTTCCACCAGATCGAATAGTTAGGGCCTAAGAAGTCAACGCCAGAAACATAAAATACGATATAAATACAACAGCTTTTCCATCGTATAAAACGAATAATTGCAACCAGAGTGAAAGTTATGGTCACTTATACGTTCCGGACAACCTACGCTTCACTCTGGAGTGTTGCTCCATCAGATCGCATAGTTAGGGACTTAGGATTCATCGCCAGAAGCATAAAATACAATATAAGTACAACAGTTTTTCCATCGTATAAAATGAATAATTGCAAACATTGTGAAAGTAATGGCCATTTCTACGTTCCGGGCAGTCTAGCCGTCACACTAGGTCGTTGCTCCGCCACATCTAATAACTACGGCCTTAGAAGTCAACGCCAGGAGCATAAAATACAATATAAATACAACAGCTTTTCCATCGTATATAATGTATATTTGCAATCAGTGTGAAAGTAATGGTCATTTCTAAGTTCCGGGCAACCTAGGCTACACCCGAGGGCGTTGTTCCGCCAGATCGCATAGTTAGGGCCTAGGAAGTGATCGCCAGAAGCATTAGATACAATATAAATACAACAGTCTTTCCATCCTATAACAGGAATAATTGTAGCCCGTGTGAAAGTTATGGTCATGTTTACGTTCCTGGCAACCTAGGCTTCACCCTAGGGCATTGTTCCATCAGATCGAATAGTTAGGCCCTAAGAATTGAACGCCAGAAGCATAAAATACAATATAAATACAACAGTTTTTCCATCGCAGGAAACGAATAATTGCAACCAGTGTGAAAGTTATGGTCATTTCTATATCCCGAGCAACCTAGGCTTCACTCTAGGGCGTTGCTCCACCAGATCGAATAGTTAGGTCCTTAGAAGTCAACGCCAGAAGCATAGAATACGATATAAATACAACAGCTTTTCCATGGTATAAAAGGAATAATTGCAAACAGTGTGAAAGTAATGGTCATTTCTACGTTCCGGGCAACCTAGGCTTCACTCTACGGCGTTGTTCCACCAGATCGAATAGTTAGGGCCTAAGAAGTCAACACCAGAAGAATAAAATACGATATAAATACAACAGCTTTTCCATCGTATTAAATGAATAATTGCAAACAGTGTGATAGTACTGGTCATTTCTACGTTCCGGGTAATCTAGGCATCACTCTAGGGCGTTGCTCCACCAGATCGAATAGTTAGTGCCTTAGAAGTCAACGCCAGAAGCATAAAATACAATATAAATACAACAGTTTTTCCATCGTATAAAACGAATAATTGCTACCCGTATGGAAGTGATGGTCATTTCTACGTCCCGGGCAACCTAGGCTTCACTGTGGAGTGATGCTCCACAAGATCGAATAGGTAGTGCCTTAGAAGGCAACGCCAGAAGCATAATATACAACATAAATATAACAGTTTTTCGATCGTATAAAACGAATAATAGCAGTCAGTGTGAAAGTTGTGGTCATTTCTACGTTCCTGGCTACCTAGGCTGCACTCTAGGGCGTTGCTCCACCAGATCGAATAGGTAGGGCCATAGAAGTCAACGCCAGAAGCATAAAACACAATAAAAATGCAACAGTTTTTCCATCGTATAGCATGACTGATTGCAACCAGTGCGAAAGTAATGATCATTTCTACGTTCCGGGCAACCTAGGCTTCACTCTAGAGCGTTTCTCCACCAGACCAAACAGCTAGGGCCTTAGAAGTCAACGCCCGAAGCATAAAATGCAAAATAAATATAACAGCTTTTCCATCGTATGAAACGGATAACAGCAACCAGTCTGAAAGTACTGGACATTTCTACGTTCCGGGTAACCTAGGTTTCACACTAGGGCGTTGCTCCACCAGATCGAATAGGTAGGGCCATAGAAGTCAACGCCAGAAGCATAAAATACAGTATAAATGCAACAGTTTTTCCATCATATAAAACGTGTAATTGCAACCAGTATGAAAGTTATGGTCATTTCTACTTTCCGGGCAACCTAGGCTACACCCTAGGACGTTGCTCCAGCAGATCGAATAGTTAGGGCCTTGGAAGTCAATGCCCGAAGCATAAAATGCAATAAAAATACAACAGTTTTTCCATCATATAACAGGAATAATTGCAACCAGTTTGAAAGCGATGGTCATTTCTACGTTCCGGGCAACCTCGGCTTCACTCTAGGGCGTTGCTCCCCCAGTTCGAATAGTTAGTGCCTTAGAAGGCAACGCCAGAAGCATAATATACAATATAAATATAACAGTTTTTCCATCGTATAAAACGAGTAATAGCAATCAGTGTGAAAGTTGTGGTCATTTCTACGTTCCGGGCTACCTAGGCTTCACCCAAGGGCGTTGTTTAACCAGATCGAATAGCTAGGGCCTAAGAAGTGAACGCCAGGAGCATAAAATACAATATAAACACAACAGCTTTTCCATCGTATAAAATGAATAATTGCACACAGTGTGAAAGTACTGGTCATTTCTACGTTCCGGGCAACCTAGGCTTCACTGTAGGGCGTTGCTCCACCAAATCGAATAGTTAGGGCCTTAGAAGTCAACGCCCGAAGCATAAAATGCAATATAAGTACAACAGTTTTTCCATCGTATAAAATGAATGATTGCGAACATTGTGAAAGTAATGGTCATTTCTACGTGCCCGGCAACCTACGTGTCACTCTAGGGCGTTGCTGCTCCACATCTGATAGCTACGGCCTTAGGACTTAACGCCGGAAGCATAAAATACAATATAAATACTACAGCTTTGCCATCTTATAAAATGAATAATTGCAAACAGTGTGAAGGTAATTGTCATTTCTACGTTCCGGGCAACCTAGGCTTCAGTCTAAGGCCTTCCTCCACCAGATCGAACAGTTAGGGCCTTAGAAATCAACGCCAGAAGCATAAAATACCATAAAGATGCAACAGCTTTCCTTCGTATAACAGGAATAACTGCAAACAGTGTGATAGTACTGGTCATTACTACGTTCCGGTTAATCTAGGCTTCACTGTAGGGCGTTGCTCCACCAAATCGAATAGTTAGGGCCTTAGAAGTCAACGCCCGAAGCATAAAATACAAAATAAATAGAACAGTTTTTCCATTGTATAAAACGAATAATTGCTACCAGTGTAAAAGTTATGGTCATTTCTGCGTTCCGGGCAACCTAGGCTTCACCCTAGGGCGTTGTTCCACCAGATCGAATAGCTAGGGCCTTAGAAGTCAACGCCCGAAGCATAAAATATAAAATAAATAGAACAGTTTTTCCATCGTATAAAACGAAAAATTGCTACCAGTGTGAAAGTTATGGTCATTTCTACTTTCAGGGCAACCTAGGCTTCACTCTAGGGCGTCGCTCCACTAGATCGAATAGCTAGGGCCATAGAAGTCAACGCCAGAAGCATAAAATACGATATAAATACAACAGCTTGTTCCATCGTATAAAAGAAAATAATTGCAAACTGTTTGAAGGTAATGGTCATTTCTACGTTCCGGGCAACCTAGGCTTCACTCTAGGGCGTTGCTCCACCAGATCGAATAGTTAGGTCCTTAGAAGTCAACGCCCGAAGCATAAAATACAAAATAAATAGAACAGTTTTTCCTTTGTATAAAACGAATAATTGCTACCAGTGTAAAAGTTATGGTCATTTCTACGTTCCGGGCAACCTAGGCTTCACCCTAGGGCGTTGTTCCACCAGATCGAATAGTTACGGCCTAAGAAGTCAGCGCCAGAAGCATAAAATACGATATAAATACAACAGCTTTTCCATCGTATAAAACAAGTAATTGCAACCAGTTTGATAGTGATGGTCATTTCTACGTACCGGGCAACCTAGGCTTCACTCTAGGGCGTTGCTCCACCAGATCGAATAGTTAGGGCCTTAGAAGTCAACGCCCGAAGCATAAAATACAAAATAAATAGAACGGTTTTTCTATTGTATAAAACGAATAATTGCTGCCAGTGTAAAAGTTATGGTCATTTCTACGTTCCGGGCAACCTAGGCTTCACCCTAGGGCGTTGTACCACCAGATCGAATAGTTAGGGCCTAAGAAGTCAACGCCAGGAGCATAAAAAACGATATAAATACAACAGCTTTTCCATCGTATAAAACGAATAATTGCAACCAGTGTGGAAGTTATGGTCATTTCTACGTTCCGGGCAACCTAGGCTTCACTCTAGGGCGGTGCTCCACCAAATCGAATAGCTAGGGCCTTAGAAGTCAACGCCAGAAGCATAAAACACAATAAAGATGCAAAAGTTTTTTCATCGTATAACAGGAATAACTGAAAACAGTATGAAAGTACTTGTCATTTTTACGTTCCGGGTAACCTAGGTTTCACTCTAGGGCGTTGCTCCACAAAATCGAATAGCTAGGGACTTAGAATTCAATGCCATAAGAATAAAATACAATATAAATACAACAGTTTTTCCATCGTACAAAACGAATAATAGCAACCAGTGTGAAAATTATGGTCATTTCTACGTACCGGGCAACCTGTGCTTCACTCTAGGGCGTTGCTCTACCAGATCGAATAGTTAGGGCCTAAGAAGTCAACGCCAGAAGCATAAAATACGATATAAATACAACAGCTTTTCCATCGTATAAAAGAAAATAATTGCAAACAGTGTGAAGGTAATGGTCATTTCTACGTTCCGGGCAACCTAGGCTTCACCCTAGGGCGCTGCTCCGCCAGATCAAACAGTTAGGGCCTTAGAAGTCAACGCCCGAAGCATAAAATACAAAATAAATAGAACAGTTTTTCCATTGTATAAAACGAATAATTGCTACCAGTGTAAAAGTTATGGTCATTTCTGCGTTCCGGGCAACCTAGGCTTCACCCTAGGGCGTTGTTCCACCAGATCGAATAGCTAGGGCCTTAGAAGTCAACGCCCGAAGCATAAAATATAAAATAAATAGAACAGTTTTTCCATCGTATAAAACGAAAAATTGCTACCAGTGTGAAAGATATGGTCATTTCTACTTTCCGGGCAACCTAGGCTTCACTCTAGGGCGTTGCTCCACCAGATCGAATAGTTAGGTCCTTAGAAGTCAACGCCCGAAGCATAAAATACAAAATAAATAGAACAGTTTTTCCTTTGTATAAAACGAATAATTGCTACCAGTGTAAAAGTTATGGTCATTTCTGCGTTCCGGGCAACCTAGGCTTCCCTCTATGGCGTTCTTCCACCACATCGAATAGCAACGGCCTCAGAAGTCAACGCCAGAAGCTTAAATACAATATAAATATAACTGTTTTTCCATCGTATACAACGAATAATAGCAACCAGTGTGAAAGTTGTGGTCATTTCTGCGTTCCGGGCAACCTAGGCTTCACTGTACGGCGATGCTCCAACAGATTGAATAGTTAGGGCCTTAGAAGTCAACGCCCGAAGCATAAAATGCAATAAAAATACAACAGTTTTTCCATCGTATAACAGGATTAATTGCAACCAGTTTGAAAGTGATGGTCATTTCTTCGTTCCGGGCAACTTAGGCTTCACTCTAGGGCGTTGTTCCACCATATCGAACAGTTAGGGCCTTAGAAGTCAACGCCCGAAGCATAAAACACAAAATAAATAGAACGGTTTTTCCATTGTATAAAACGAATAATTGCTACCAGTGTAAAAGTTATGGTCATTTCTACGTTCCGGGCAACCTAGGCTAGACCCTAGGGCGTTTTTCCACCATATCGAATATTTAGGGCCAAGAAGTGAACGCCAGAAGCATAAAATACAATATAAATACAACAGTTTTTCCATCGTATAAAACGAATAATTGCTAGCAGTGTGAAAGTTATATTCATTGCTACGTTCCGCGCAACCTAGGCTTCACCCAAGGGCGTTGTTCCACCAGATGGAGTAGTTAGGGCCTAAGAAGTCAACGCCAGAAGCATAAGATACGATATAAATACAACAGCTTTTCCATCGTATAAAACGAATAATAGCAACCAGTGTGAAAGTTATGGTCATTTCTACGTTCCGGGCAACCTAGGCTTCACTCTAGGGCGTTGCTCCACCAGATCAAACCGTTAGGGCCTTAGAAGTCAACGCCCGAAGCATTAAATACAAAATAAATAGAACAGTTTTTCCATTGTATAAAACGAATAATTGCTACCAGTGTAAAAGTTATGGTCATTTCTACGTTCCGGGCAACCTGGGCTACACCCGAGGGCGTTGTTCCACCAGATCGCATAGTTAGGGCCTAGGAAGTGATCGCCAGAAGCATTAGATACAATATAAATACAACAGTCTTTCCATCCTATAACAGGAATAATTGCAGCCCGTGTGAAAGTGATGGTCATTTCTACGTTCCAGGCAAACTAGGCTTCACACTAGGGCGTTGTTCCACCAGATCGAATAGCTAGGGCCTAAGAAGTCAACGCCAGAAGCATAAAATACAATATAAATATAAGAGTTTTTCCATCGCATAAAACGAATAATAGCAACCAGTGTGAAAGTTATGGTCCTTTCTACGTTCCAGGCAACCTAGGCTTCACTCTAGGGCGTTGTTCCACCAGATCGAATAGTTAGGGCCTAAGAAGTCAACGCCAGAAGCATAAAATACGATATAAATACAACAGCTTTTCCATCGTATAAAACGAATAATTGCAACCAGAGTGAAGGTTATGGTCACTTATACGTTCCGGACAACCTACGCTTCACTCTGGAGTGTTGCTCCATCAGATCGCATAGTTAGGGACTTAGGATTCATCGCCAGAAGCATAAAATACAATATAAGTACAACAGTTTTTCCATCGTATAAAATGAATAATTGCAAACATTGTGAAAGTAATGGCCATTTCTACGTTCCGGGCAATCTATCCGTCACACTAGGTCGTTGCTCCGCCACATCTAATAACTACGGCCTTAGAAGTCAACGCCAGGAGCATAAAATACAATATAAATACAACAGCTTTTCCATCGTATATAATGTATATTTGCAATCAGTGTGAAAGTAATGGTCATTTCTAAGTTCCGGGCAACCTAGGCTACACCCGAGGGCGTTGTTCCGCCAGATCGCATAGTTAGGGCCTAGGAAGTGATCGCCAGAAGCATTAGATACAATATAAATACAACAGTCTTTCCATCCTATAACAGGAATAATTGTAGCCCGTGTGAAAGTTATGGTCATGTTTACGTTCCTGGCAACCTAGGCTTCACCCTAGGGCATTGTTCCATCAGATCGAATAGTTAGGCCCTAAGAATTGAACGCCAGAAGCATAAAATACAATATAAATACAACAGTTTTTCCATCGCAGGAAACGAATAATTGCAACCAGTGTGAAAGTTATGGTCATTTCTATATCCCGAGCAACCTAGGCTTCACTCTAGGGCGTTGCTCCACCAGATCGAATAGTTAGGTCCTTAGAAGTCAACGCCAGAAGCATAGAATACGATATAAATACAACAGCTTTTCCATGGTATAAAAGGAATAATTGCAAACAGTGTGAAAGTAATGGTCATTTCTACGTTCCGGGCAACCTAGGCTTCACTCTACGGCGTTGTTCCACCAGATCGAATAGTTAGGGCCTAAGAAGTCAACACCAGAAGAATAAAATACGATATAAATACAACAGCTTTTCCATCGTATTAAATGAATAATTGCAAACTGTGTGAAAGTAGTGGTCATTTCTGCGTTCCGAGCAACCTAGGCATCACTCTAGGGCGGTGCTCCACCATATCGAATAGCTACGGCCTTAGAAGCCTACGCCTGAAGCATAAAATACAATAAAAATACAACAGTCTTTTCATCGTATAACCGGAATAATTGCAACATGCGTGAAGGTAATGATCATTTCGGCGTTTCGGGCATCCTAGACTTAACTCTGAGGCATTGCTGCACCAGCTTGAATAGTTAGGGCCTAAGGAGACAACGCCAGAAGCATAAAATACAATATAAATGCAACAGCTTTGCCACCGTATAAAATGAATAATTGCAAACAGTGTGAAAGATATGGACATATCTACGTTCCGGGCAACCTAGGCTTCACTCTATGGCGTTCTTCCACCACATCGAATAGCTACGGCATCACAAGTCAACGCCTGAAGCATAAAATACAATATAAATATAACAGTTTTTCCATTCGTATAAAACGAATAATAGCAACCAGTGTGATAGTTATGGTCATTTCTACGTTCCGGGCAACCTAGGCTTCACTCTAGGGAGTTGCTCCACCAGATCGAATAGTTAGGGCCTTAGAAGTCAACGCCCGAAGCATAAAATACAATATAAGTACATCAGCTTTGCCATCGTATAAAATGAATAATTGCTACCAGTGTAAAAGTTATGGTCATTTCTGCGTTCCGGGCAACCTAGGCTTCACCCTAGGGCGTTGTTCCACCAGATCGAATAGCTAGGGCCTTAGGAGTCAACGCCCGAAGCATAAAATATAAAATAAATAGAACAGTTTTTCCATCGTATAAAACGAAAAATTGCTACCAGTGTGAAAGTTATGGTCATTTCTACTTTCCGGGCAACCTAGGCTTCACCCTAGGGCGTTGTTCCACCAGATGGAATAGTTAGGGCCCAAGAAGCCAGCGCCAGAAGCATAAAATACGATATAAATACAACAGCTTTTCCATCGTATAAATCAAGTAATTGCAACCAGTTTGATAGTGATGGTCATTTCTACGTACCGGGCAACCTAGGCTTCACTCTAGGGCGTTGCTCCACCAGATCGAATAGTTAGGGCCTTAGAAGTCAACGCCCGAACCGTAAAATACAAAATAAATAAAACAGTTTTTCCATCGTATACAACCAAAAATTGCAAACAGTGTGAAAGATACGGACATTTCTACGATCCTGGCTACCTAGGCTTCCCTCTATGGCGTTCTTCCACCACATCGAATAGCAACGGCCTCAGAAGTCAACGCCAGAAGCTTAAATACAATATAAATATAACTGTTTTTCCATCGTATACAACGAATAATAGCAACCAGTGTGAAAGTTGTGGTCATTTCTACGTTCCGGGCAACCTAGGCTTCACTGTACGGCGATGCTCCACCAGATCATACCGTTAGGGCCTTGGAAGTCAACGCCCGAAGCATAAAATACAAAATAAATAGAACGGTTTTTCCATTGTATAAAACGAATAATTGCTGCCAGTGGAAAAGTTATGGTCATTTCTACGTTCCGGGCAGCCTAGGCTTCACTCTGGGGCGGTGCTCCACCAAATCGAATAGCTAGGGCCTTAGAAGTCAACGCCAGAAGCATAAAATACAATAAAGATGCAAAAGTTTTTTCATCGTATAACAGGAAAAACTGCAAACAGTATGAAAGTACTTGTCATTTCTACGTTCCGGGTAACCTAGGTTTCACTCTAGGGCGTTGCTCCACCAGATCGAATAGCTAGGGACTTAGAATTCAACGCCATAAGAATAAAATTCAATATAAACACAACAGTTTTTCCATCGTCTAAAACGAATAATAGCAACCAGTGTGAAAGATATGGTCATTTCTACGTACCGGTCAACCTGGGCTTCACTCTAGGGCGTTGCTCTACCAGATCGAATAGTTAGGGCCTTAGAAGTCAACGCCCGAAGCATAAAATACAAAATAAATAGAACAGTTTTTCCATCGTATAAAACGAATAATTGACACCAGTGTGAAAGTTATGGTCATTTCTACTTTCCGGGCAACCTAGGCTTCACCCTAGGGCGTTGTTCCACCAGATCGCATAGTTAGGGCCTAGGAAGTGATCGCCAGAAGCATAAAATACGATATAAATACAACAGTTTTTCCATCGTATAACAGGATTAATTGCAACCAGTTTGAAAGTGATGTTCATTTCTACGTTCCGGGCAACCTAGGCTTCACTCTAGGGCGTTGCTCCACTAGATCGAATAGCTAGGGCCTTAGAAGTCAACGCCAGAGGCATAAAATACAATATAAATACAAGAGCTTCTCCATTGTATAATACGTATAATTGCTACCAGTGTAAAAGTTATGGTCATTTCTACGTTCCGGGCAACCTAGGCTTCACCCTAGGGCGTTGTTCCACCAGATCGAATAGTTAGGGCCTAAGAAGTGAACGCCAGAATCATAAAATACAATATAAATACAACAGTTTTTCCATCGTATAAAACGAATAATTGCAACCAGTGTGAAAGTTATGGTCATTTCTACATTCCGAGCAACCTAGGCTTCACTCTAGGGCGTTGCTCCAACAGATAGAATAGTTAGGGCCTTAGAAGTCAACGCCCGAAGCATAAAATGCAATAAAAATACAACAGTTTTTCCATCGTATAACAGGATTAATTGCAACCAGTTTGAAAGTGATGGTCATTTCTTCGTTCCGGGCAACTTAGGCTTCACTCTAGGGCGTTGTTCCACCATATCGAACAGTTAGGGCCTTAGAAGTCAACGCCCGAAGCATAAAACACAAAATAAATAGAACGGTTTTTCCATTGTATAAAACGAATAATTGCTACCAGTGTAAAAGTTATGGTCATTTCTACGTTCCGGGCAACCTAGGCTACACCCTAGGGCGTTTTTCCACCATATCGAATATTTAGGGCCAAGAAGTGAACGCCAGAAGCATAAAATACAATATAAATACAACAGTTTTTCCATCGTACAAAACGAATAATTGCTACCAGTGTGAAAGTTATATTCATTGCTACGTTCCGCGCAACCTAGGCTTCACCCAAGGGCGTTGTTCCACCAGATGGAGTAGTTAGGGCCTAAGAAGTCAACGCCAGAAGCATAAGATACGATATAAATACAACAGCTTTTCCATCGTATAAAACGAATAATAGCAACCAGTGTGAAAGTTATGGTCATTTCTACGTTCCGGGCAACCTAGGCTTCACTCTAGGGCGTTGCTCCACCAGATCAAACCGTTAGGGCCTTAGAAGTCAACGCCCGAAGCATTAAATACAAAATAAATAGAACAGTTTTTCCATTGTATAAAACGAATAATTGCTACCAGTGTAAAAGTTATGGTCATTTCTACGTTCCGGGCAACCTGGGCTACACCCGAGGGCGTTGTTCCACCAGATCGCATAGTTAGGGCCTAGGAAGTGATCGCCAGAAGCATTAGATACAATATAAATACAACAGTCTTTCCATCCTATAACAGGAATAATTGCAGCCCGTGTGAAAGTGATGGTCATTTCTACGTTCCAGGCAAACTAGGCTTCACACTAGGGCGTTGTTCCACCAGATCGAATAGCTAGGGCCTAAGAAGTCAACGCCAGAAGCATAAAATACAATATAAATATAAGAGTTTTTCCATCGCATAAAACGAATAATAGCAACCAGTGTGAAAGTTATGGTCCTTTCTACGTTCCAGGCAACCTAGGCTTCACTCTAGGGCGTTGTTCCACCAGATCGAATAGTTAGGGCCTAAGAAGTCAACGCCAGAAGCATAAAATACGATATAAATACAACAGCTTTTCCATCGTATAAAACGAATAATTGCAACCAGAGTGAAAGTTATGGTCACTTATACGTTCCGGACAACCTACGCTTCACTCTGGAGTGTTGCTCCATCAGATCGCATAGTTAGGGACTTAGGATTCATCGCCAGAAGCATAAAATACAATATAAGTACAACAGTTTTTCCATCGTATAAAATGAATAATTGCAAACATTGTGAAAGTAATGGCCATTTCTACGTTCCGGGCAATCTAGCCGTCACACTAGGTCGTTGCTCCGCCACATCTAATAACTACGGCCTTAGAAGTCAACGCCAGGAGCATAAAATACAATATAAATACAACAGCTTTTCCATCGTATATAATGTATATTTGCAATCAGTGTGAAAGTAATGGTCATTTCTAAGTTCCGGGCAACCTAGGCTACACCCGAGGGCGTTGTTCCGCCAGATTGCATAGTTAGGGCCTAGGAAGTGATCGCCAGAAGCATTAGATACAATATAAATACAACAGTCTTTCCATCCTATAACAGGAATAATTGTAGCCCGTGTGAAAGTTATGGTCATGTTTACGTTCCTGGCAACCTAGGCTTCACCCTAGGGCATTGTTCCATCAGATCGAATAGTTAGGCCCTAAGAATTGAACGCCAGAAGCATAAAATACAATATAAATACAACAGTTTTTCCATCGCAGGAAACGAATAATTGCAACCAGTGTGAAAGTTATGGTCATTTCTATATCCCGAGCAACCTAGGCTTCACTCTAGGGCGTTGCTCCACCAGATCGAATAGTTAGGTCGTTAGAAGTCAACGCCAGAAGCATAGAATACGATATAAATACAACAGCTTTTCCATGGTATAAAAGGAATAATTGCAAACAGTGTGAAAGTAATGGTCATTTCTACGTTCCGGGCAACCTAGGCTTCACTCTACGGCGTTGTTCCACCAGATCGAATAGTTAGGGCCTAAGAAGTCAACACCAGAAGAATAAAATACGATATAAATACAACAGCTTTTCCATCGTATTAAATGAATAATTGCAAACTGTGTGAAAGTAGTGGTCATTTCTGCGTTCCGAGCAACCTAGGCATCACTCTAGGGCGGTGCTCCACCATATCGAATAGCTACGGCCTTAGAAGCCTACGCCTGAAGCATAAAATACAATAAAAATACAACAGTCTTTTCATCGTATAACCGGAATAATTGCAACATGCGTGAAGGTAATGATCATTTCGGCGTTTCGGGCATCCTAGACTTAACTCTGAGGCATTGCTGCACCAGCTTGAATAGTTAGGGCCTAAGGAGACAACGCCAGAAGCATAAAATACAATATAAATGCAACAGCTTTGCCACCGTATACAATGAATAATTGCAAACAGTGTGAAAGATATGGACATTTCTACGTTCCGGGCAACCTAGGCTTCACTCTATGGCGTTCTTCCACCACATCGAATAGCTACGGCATCAGAAGTCAACGCCTGAAGCATAAAATACAATATAAATATAACAGTTTTTCCATTCGTATAAAACGAATAATAGCAACCAGTGTGATAGTTATGGTCATTTCTACGTTCCGGGCAACCTAGGCTTCACTCTAGGGAGTTGCTCCACCAGATCGAATAGTTAGGGCCTTAGAAGTCAACGCCCGAAGCATAAAATACAATATAAGTACATCAGCTTTGCCATCGTATAAAATGAATAATTGCAAACTGTGTGAAGGTAATGGCCATTTCTACGTTCCGAGCAACCTCGGCTGCACTCTAGGGTGTTGCTCCACCAGATGGAATAGCTAGGAACTTAGAAGTCAACGCCCGAAGCATAAAATGCAAAATAAATGTAACAGCTTTTCCATCGTATGAAACGAATAACAGCAACCAGTGTGAATGTTATGGTCATTTCTACGTTCCGGGCAACCTAGGCTTCAGTCTAGGGCCTTGCTCCATCAGATCGAATAGTTAGGGCCTTAGAAGTCAACGCCAGAAGCATAAAATACGAGAAAGATGCAACAGCTTTCCATCGTATAACAGGAATAACTGCAAACAGTGTGATAGTACTGGTCATTTCTACGTTCCGGGTAATCTAGGCATCACTCTAGGGCGTTGCTCCACCAGATCGAATAGTTAGTGCCTTAGAAGTCAACGCCAGAAGCATAAAATACAATATAAATACAACAGTTTTTCCATCGTATAAAACGAATAATTGCTACCCGTATGGAAGTGATGGTCATTTCTACGTCCCGGGCAACCTAGGCTTCACTGTGGAGTGATGCTCCACAAGATCGAATAGGTAGTGCCTTAGAAGGCAACGCCAGAAGCATAATATACAACATAAATATAACAGTTTTTCGATCGTATAAAACGAATAATAGCAGTCAGTGTGAAAGTTGTGGTCATTTCTACGTTCCTGGCTACCTAGGCTGCACTCTAGGGCGTTGCTCCACCACATCGAATAGGTAGGGCCATAGAAGTCAACGCCAGAAGCATAAAACACAATAAAAATGCAACAGTTTTTCCATCGTATAGCATGACTGATTGCAACCAGTGCGAAAGTAATGATCATTTCTACGTTCCGGGCAACCTAGGCTTCACTCTAGAGCGTTTCTCCACCAGAACAAACAGCTAGGGCCTTAGAAGTCAACGCCCGAAGCATAAAATGCAAAATAAACATAACAGCTTTTCCATCGTATGAAACGGATAACAGCAACCAGTCTGAAAGTACTGGACATTTCTACGTTCCGGGTAACCTAAGTTTCACACTAGGGCGTTGTTCCACCAGACTGAATAGTTAGGGCCCAAGAAGTGAACGCCAGCAGCACAAAATACAATATAAATACATCAGTTCTTCCATCATATAAAACGAATGATTGCAACCAGTATGATAGTTATGGTCATTTCTTCGTTCCGAGCAACCTAGGCTTCACTATATGGCGTTCATCCACCATATCGAATAGCTACGGCCTCAGAACTCAACGCCCGAAGCATAAAATGCAATAAAAGTACAACAGTGTTTCCACTATATAACAGGAATAATTGCAACCAGTTTGAAAGTGATGGCCGATTCTACGTTCCGGGCAACCTAGGCCTCACTCTAGGTCGTTGCTCCACCAGATCGAATAGCTTGGGCCTAAGAAGTGAACGCCAGCAGCATAAAATACAATATAAATACAACAGCTTTTCCATCATATAAAACGAATAATTGCAACCAGTATGAAAGTTCTGGTCATTTCTACGTTCCGGGCAACCTAGGCTTCACTCTATGGCGCTCTTCCACTACATCGAATAGCTACGGCCTCAGAAGTCAACGCCTGAGGCATAAAATACAATAAAAATACAACAGTCTTTCCATCCTATAACA
This sequence comes from Calliopsis andreniformis, assembly GCF_051401765.1. Lineage (NCBI taxonomy): Eukaryota > Metazoa > Arthropoda > Insecta > Hymenoptera > Andrenidae > Calliopsis > Calliopsis andreniformis. The sequence continues at coordinate 3,993,069 of NW_027480428.1, forward strand.
GGAATAATTGCAACCCGTGTGAAAGTGATGGTCATTCCTACGTTCCGGGCAACCTAGGCTTCACTCTAGGGCGTTGCTCCACCAGATCGAATAGTTAGTGCCTTAGAAGTAAACGCCAGATGCATAAAATACAGTATAAACACAACAGTTTTTCCATCGTATAAAACGAATAATTGCTACCAGTATGGAAGTGATGGTCATTTCTACGTTCCGGGCAACCTAGGCCTCACCCTAGGGCGTTGTTCCACCAGATTGAATAGTTAGGGCCTAAGAAATCAACGCCAGAAGCATAAAATTCAATATAAATATAACAGTTTTTCCATCGTATAAAACGAATAATTTCAACCAGTGTGAATGTTATGGTCATTTCTACATTCCGAGCAACCCAGGCTTCACTCTAGGGCGTTGATCCACCAGATAGAATAGTTAGGGCCTTAGAAGTCAGCGCCAGAAGCATAAAATTCAATAAAAATGCAACAGTTTTTCCATCGTATAGCAGGGATAACTGCAAACAGTGTGAAAGTACTGGTCATTTCTACGTTCCGGGTAACCTAGGCCTCACTCTAGGGCGTTGTTCCACCAGATTGAATAGTTAGGGCCTAAGAAATCAACGCCAGAAGCATAAAATACAATATAAATATGACAGTTTTTCCATCGTATAGAACGAATAATAGCAACCAGTGTGAAAGTTAACGTCATTTCTACTTTCCGGGCAACCTAGGCTTCACCCTAGGGCGTTGCTCCAATAGATTGAATAGTTAGGGCCTTAGAAGTCAACGCCCGATGCATAAAATACAAAATAAGAAGAACAGTTTTTCCATCGTGTAAAACGAATAATAGCAACCAGTGTGAAAGTTACGGTCATTTCTACGTTCCGGGCAACCTAGGCTTCACTCTAGGGCGTTGCTCCACCAGATCGAATGGTTAGGGCCTTAGAAGTCAACGCCCGAAGCATAAAATGCAAAATAAATAGAACAGTTTTTCCATTGTATAAAACGAATAACTGTAACCAGTGTGAAAGTACTGGTCATTTCTACGTTCCGGGCAACCTAGGCTTCACTGTAGGGCGTTGCTCCACCAAATCGAATAGGTAGGGCCTTAGAAGTCAACGCCCGAAGCATAAAATACAATATAAGTACAACAGTTTTTCCATCGTATAAAATGAATGATTGCGAACATTGTGAAAGTAATGGTCATTTCTACGTGCCCGGCAACCTACGTGTCACTCTAGGGCGTTGCTGCTCCACATCTGATAGCTACGGCCTTAGGACTTAACGCCGGAAGCATAAAATACAATATAAATACTACAGCTTTGCCATCTTATAAAATGAATAATTGCAAACAGTGTGAAGGTAATGGTCATTTCTACGTTCCGGGCAACCTAGGCTTCAGTCTAAGGCCTTCCTCCACCAGATCGAACAGTTAGGGCCTTAGAAATCAACGCCAGAAGCATAAAATACCATAAAGATGCAACAGCTTTCCTTCGTATAACAGGAATAACTGCAAACAGTGTGATAGTACTGGTCATTACTACGTTCCGGTTAATCTAGGCTTCACTCTAGGGCGCTGCTCCACCAGATCGAGTAGCTAGGGACTAAGAATTCAACGCCAGAAGAATAAAGTGCAATATAAGTACAACAGTTTTTCCATCGTATACAATGAGTAATTGCTACCAGTGTGAAAGTTATGGTCATTTCTACGTCCCGGGCAACCTAGGCTTCACTGTAGAGTGATGCTCCACAAGATCGAATAGGTAGTGACTTAGAAGGCAACGACAGAAGCATAATATACAACATAAATATAACAGTTTTTCGATCGTATAAAACGAATAATAGCAATCATTGTGATAGTTGTGGTCATTTCTACGTTCCGGGCTACCTAGGCTGCACTCTAGGGCGTTGCTCCACCAGATCGAATAGGTAGGGCCATAGAAGTCAACGCCAGAAGCATAAAACACAATAAAAATGCAACAGTTTTTCCATCGTATAGCATGACTAATTGCAACCAGTGCGAAAGTAATGATCAATTCTACGTTCCGGGCAACCTAGGCTTCACTCTAGGGCGTTTCTCCACCAGACCAAACAGTTAGGGCCTTAGAAGTCAACGCCCGAAGCATAAAATGCAAAATAAATATAACAGCTTTTCCATCGTATGAAACGGATAACAGCAACCAGTCTGAAAGTACTGGACATTTCTACGTTGCGGGTAACCTAGGTTTCACACTAGGGCGTTGCTCCACCAGACCGAATAGTTAGGGCCTAAGAAGTGAACGCCAGCAGCATAAAATACAATATAAATACATCAGTTCTTCCATCATATAAAACGAATAATTGCAACCAGTATGAAAGTTCTGGTCATTTCTACGTTCCGAGCAACCTAGGCTTCACTCTATGGCGCTCTTCCACCACATCGAATAGCTACGGCCGCAGAAGTCAACGCCTGAAGCATAAAATACAATAAAAATACAACAGTCTTTCCATCCTATAACAGCAATAATTGCAACCCGTGTGAAGGTTATGGTCATTTCTACGTTCCGGGCAACCTAGGCTTCACCCCAGGGCGTTGTTCCACCAGACTGAATAGTTAGGGCCCAAGAAGTGAACGCCAGCAGCACAAAATACAATATAAATACATCAGTTCTTCCATCATATAAAACGAATGATTGCAACCAGTATGATAGTTATGGTCATTTCTTCGTTCCGAGCAACCTAGGCTTCACTATATGGCGTTCATCCACCATATCGAATAGCTACGGCCTCAGAAGTCAACGCCCGAAGCATAAAATGCAATAAAAGTACAACAGTGTTTCCACTATATAACAGGAATAATTGCAACCAGTTTGAAAGTGATGGCCGATTCTACGTTCCGGGCAACCTAGGCCTCACTCTAGGTCGTTGCTCCACCAGATCGAATAGCTTGGGCCTAAGAAGTGAACGCCAGCAGCATAAAATACAATATAAATACAACAGCTTTTCCATCATATAAAACGAATAATTGCAACCAGTATGAAAGTTCTGGTCATTTCTACGTTCCGGGCAACCTAGGCTACACACTATGGCGCTCTTCCACTACATCGAATAGCTACGGCCTCAGAAGTCAACGCCTGAGGCATAAAATACAATAAAAATACAACAGTCTTTCCATCCTATAACAGGAATAATTGCAACCCGTGTGAAAGTGATGGTCATTCCTACGTTCCGGGCAACATAGGCTTCACTCTATGGCGTTTTTCCTCCACATCGAATAGCTACGGCCTCAGAAATCAACGCCTGAAGCTTAAATGCAATAAAAATACAACAGTCTTTCCATCCTATAACAGGAATAATTGCAACCCGTGTGAAAGTGATGGTCATTTCTACGTTCCGGGCAACCTCGGCTTCACTCTAGGGCGTTGCTCCACCAGATCAAACAGTTAGGGCCTTAGAAGTCAACGTCAGAAGCATAAGATACAGTATAAATATAACAGCTTTTCCATCGTATAGAACGAATAATAGCAACCAGTGTGAAAGTTATGGTCATTTCTACGTTCCGGGCAACGTAGGCTTCACCCTAGGGCATTGTTCCATCAGATCGAATAGCTAGGGCCTAAGAAGTGAACGCCAGAAGCATAAAATACAATATAAATGCAACAGTTTTTCCATCATATAAAACGTGTAATTGCAACCAGTATGAAAGTTATGGTCATTTCTACTTTCCGGGCAACCTAGGCTACACCCTAGGACGTTGCTCCAGCAGATTGAATAGTTAGGGCCTTAGAAGTCAACGCCCGAAGCATAAAATACAATATAAGTACAACAGTTTTTCCATCGTATAAAATGAATGATTGCGAACATTGTGAAAGTAATGGTCATTTCTACGTGCCCGGCAACCTACGTGTCACTCTAGGGCGTTGCTGCTCCACATCTGATAGCTACGGCCTTAGGACTTAACGCCGGAAGCATAAAATACAATATAAATACTACAGCTTTGCCATCTTATAAAATGAATAATTGCAAACAGTGTGAAGGTAATGGTCATTTCTACGTTCCGAGCAACCTAGGCTTCAGTCTAAGGCCTTCCTCCACCAGATCGAACAGTTAGGGCCTTAGAAATCAACGCCAGAAGCATAAAATACCATAAAGATGCAACAGCTTTCCTTCGTATAACAGGAATAACTGCAAACAGTGTGATAGTACTGGTCATTACTACGTTCCGGTTAATCTAGGCTTCACTCTAGGGCGCTGCTCCACCAGATCGAGTAGCTAGGGACTAAGAATTCAACGCCAGAAGAATAAAATGCAATATAAGTACAACAGTTTTTCAATCGTATACAATGAGTAATTACTACCAGTGTGAAAGTTATGGTCATTTCTACGTCCCGGGCAACCTAGGCTTCACTGTAGAGTGATGCTCCACAAGATCGAATAGGTAGTGCCTTAGAAGGCAACGACAGAAGCATAATATACAACATAAATATAACAGTTTTTCGATCGTATAAAACGAATAATAGCAATCAGTGTGATAGTTGTGGTCATTTCTACGTTCCGGGCTACCTAGGCTGCACTCTAGGGCGTTGCTCCACCAGATCGAATAGGTAGGGCCATAGAAGTCAACGCCAGAAGCATAAAACACAATAAAAATGCAACAGTTTTTCCATCGTATAGCATGACTAATTGCAACCAGTGCGAAAGTAATGATCATTTCTACGTTCCGGGCAACCTAGGCTTCACTCTAGGGCGTTTCTCCACCAGACCAAACAGTTAGGGCCTTAGAAGTCAACGCCCGAAGCATAAAATGCAAAATAAATATAACAGCTTTTCCATCGTATGAAACGGATAACAGCAACCAGTCTGAAAGTACTGGACATTTCTACGTTCCGGGTAACCTAGGTTTCACACTAGGGCGTTGCTCCACCAGACCGAATAGTTAGGGCCTAAGAAGTGAACGCCAGCAGCATAAAATACAATATAAATACATCAGTTCTTCCATCATATAAAACGAATAATTGCAACCAGTATGAAAGTTCTGGTCATTTCTACGTTCCGGGCAACCTAGGCTTCACTCTATGGCGCTCTTCCACCACATCGAATAGCTACGGCCGCAGAAGTCAACGCCTGAAGCATAAAATACAATAAAAATACAACAGTCTTTCCATCCTATAACAGCAATAATTGCAACCCGTGTGAAAGTTATGGTCATTTCTACGTTCCGGGCAACCTAGGCTTCACCCCAGGGCGTTGTTCCACCAGACTGAATAGTTAGGGCCCAAGAAGTGAACGCCAGCAGCACAAAATACAATATAAATACATCAGTTCTTCCATCATATAAAACGAATGATTGCAACCAGTATGATAGTTATGGTCATTTCTTCGTTCCGAGCAACCTAGGCTTCACTATATGGCGTTCATCCACCATATCGAATAGCTACGGCCTCAGAAGTCAACGCCCGAAGCATAAAATGCAATAAAAGTACAACAGTGTTTCCACTATATAACAGGAATTATTGCAACCAGTTTGAAAGTGATGGCCGATTCTACGTTCCGGGCAACCTAGGCCTCACTCTAGGTCGTTGCTCCACCAGATCGAATAGCTTGGGCCTAAGAAGTGAACGCCAGCAGCATAAAATACAATATAAATACAACAGCTTTTCCATCATATAAAACGAATAATTGCAACCAGTATGAAAGTTCTGGTCATTTCTACGTTCCGGGCAACCTAGGCTTCACACTATGGCGCTCTTCCACTACATCGAATAGCTACGGCCTCAGAAGTCAACGCCTGAGGCATAAAATACAATAAAAATACAACAGTCTTTCCATCCTATAACAGGAATAATTGCAACCCGTGTGAAAGTGATGGTCATTCCTACGTTCCGGGCAACATAGGCTTCACTCTATGGCGTTTTTCCTCCACATCGAATAGCTACGGCCTCAGAAATCAACGCCTGAAGCATAAAATGCAATAAAAATACAACAGTCTTTCCATCCTATAACAGGAATAATTGCAACCCGTGTGAAAGTGATGGTCATTTCTACGTTCCGGGCAACCTCGGCTTCACTCTAGGGCGTTGCTCCACCAGATCAAACAGTTAGGGCCTTAGAAGTCAACGTCAGAAGCATAAGATACAGTATAAATATAACAGCTTTTCCATCGTATAGAACGAATAATAGCAACCAGTGTGATAGTTATGGTCATTTCTACGTTCCGGGCAACGTAGGCTTCACCCTAGGGCATTGTTCCATCAGATCGAATAGCTAGGGCCTAAGAAGTGAACGCCAGAAGCATAAAATACAATATAAATGCAACAGTTTTTCCATCATATAAAACGTGTAATTGCAACCAGTATGAAAGTTATGGTCATTTCTACTTTCCGGGCAACCTAGGCTACACCCTAGGACGTTGCTCCAGCAGATTGAATAGTTAGGGCCTTAGAAGTCAATGCCCGAAGCCTAAAATGCAATAAAAATGCAACAGTTTTTCCATCATATAACAGGAATAATTGCAACCAGTTTGAAAGTGATGGTCATTTCTACGTTCCGGGCAACCTCGGCTTCACTCTAGGGCGTTGCTCCCCCAGTTCGAATAGTTAGTGCCTTAGAAGGGAACGCCAGAAGCATAAGATACAATATAAATATAACAGTTTTTCCATCGTATAGAACGAATAATTGCAACCAGTATGAAAGTTATGGTCATTTCTACGTTCCGGGCAACCCAGGCTTCACCCTAGGACGTGGCTCCACCATATCGAATAGTTACGGCGTAAGAAGTCAACGCCAGAAGCATAAAATACAAAATAAATTCAACAGTTCTTCCATCGTATAAAACGAATAATTACAACCAGTGTGAAGGTGATGGTCATTTCTACGGTCCGGGCCACCTAGGCTTCACTCTACGGCGTTGCTCCGCCAGGGCGAATAGTTAGGGCCTCAGAAGGCAACGCCAGAAGCATAAAATACAATATAAATACAACAGTTTTTCCATGGTGTAAAACGGATAATAACAACCAGTGTGAAAGTAATGATCATTTCGACGTTTCGGTCATCCTACACTTAACTCTGAGGCATTGCTGCACCAGATCGAATTCTTAGGGCCTTAGAAGTCAACGCCAGAAGCATAAAATACAAAATAAATTCAACAGCTTTTCCATCGTATAAAACGAATAATTGTAAACAGTGAAAAGGTAATGGTCATTTCTACGCTCCGGTCAACCTAGACTTCACTACAGGGCGTTGCTCCACCAGATCGAAGAGTTAGGGCCTTAGAAGACAACGCCCGAAGCATAAAATACAATAAAAATACAACAGTTTTTCCATCGTATAACAGGTATAATTGCAACCAGTGAGAAGGTGACGGTCATTTCAACGTTCCGGTCAACCTAGGCTTCACTCTAGGGCGTCGGTCCACCAGATCGAATATATAGGGCCTAAGAAGTCAACGCCAGAAGCATAGAATACAATATAAGTACAACAGTTTTTCCATTGTATAAAACGAATAATTGCAAGCAGTATGAACGTTATGGTCATTTCTACGTACCGGTCGACCTAGGCTTCACTCTATGGCGTTGCTCCGACAGATCGAATAGTTAGGGCCTCATAAGGCAACGCCCGAGGCATAAAATACAAAATAAATAGAACAGTATTTCCATTGTATAGAACGAATTATTGCAACCGGTGTGAAAGTTATGGTCATTTCTACGTTCCGTACAACATAGGCTTCACTCTAGGGCGTTGGTCCACCAGATCGAATAGTTATGGCCTAAGAAGTCAACGCCAGAAGCATAAAATACAATATAAATACAACAGCTTTTCCATCGTATAAGACGAATAATTGCAGCCAGTGTGAAAGTTATGGTCATTTCTAGTTTCCGGGCAACCTAGGCTTCACCCTTGGGCGTTGTTCCAAAAGATCGAACTGTTAGGGCCTAAGGAGTCAACGCCAGAAGCATAAAAAACTATATAAATATAACAGTTTTTCTTTCGTATAAAACGAATGATACTAACCAGTGTAAAAGTTATGGTCATTTCTACGTTCCGGGCAACCTAGGCTTCACCCTAGGGCGTTGTTCCACCAGATGGAACAGTTAGGGCCCAAGAAGTCAACGCCAGAAGCATAAAATACGATATAAATACAACAGCTTTTCCATCGTATAGAACGAATAATTGCAACCAGTGTGAATGTACTGGTCATTTCTACGTTCCGGGGAACCTAGGCTTCACTCTACGGTGTAGTTCCACCAGATCGAATAGTTAGGTCCTAAGAAGTGAACGCCAGAAGCATACTATACAATATAAATATAACAGTTTTTCCATCGTATAAAACGAATAATAGAAACCAGTGTTAAAGTTATGGTCATTTCTACGTTCCGGGCAACCTAGGCTTCGCCCTAGGGCGTTGCTCCAACAGATTGAATAGTTAGGGCCTTAGAAGTCAGCGCCCGAAGCATAAAATGCAATAAAAATACAACAGTTTTTCCATCGTATAACAGGGTTAATTGCAACCAGTTTGAAAGTGATGGTCATTTCTACGTTCCGAAACACCTAGGCTTCGCTCTAGGGCGTTGCTCCACTAGATCGAATAGCTAGGGCCTTAGAAGTCAACGCCAGAAGCATTAAATACAAAATAAATAGAATAGTTTTTCATCGTATAACAGGATTAATTGCAACCAGTTTGAAAGTTATGGTCATTTCTACGTTCCGGGCAACCTAGGCTTCACCCTAGCGCGTTGCTCCAACAGATTGAATAGCTAGGGCCTTAGAAGTCAATGCCCGAAGCATAAAATGCAATAAAAATACAACAGTTTTTCCATCATATAACAGGAATAATTGCAACCAGTTTGAAAGTGATGGTTATTTCGACGTGCCGGGCAACCTAGGCTTCACTCTAGGGCGTTGCTCCACTAGATCGAATAGTTAGTACCTTAGAAGTCAATGCCCGAAGCATAAAATGCAATAAAAATACAACAGTTTTTCCATCATATTACAGGAATAATTGCAACCAGTATGAAACTTATGGTCATTTATACTTTCCGAGCAACCTAGGCTTCACCCTAGGGCGTAGTTCCACCAGATCGAATAGTTCGGGCCTAAGAAGTCAACCCCAGATGAATAAAATACAATAAAGATGCCACAGCTTTTCCATCGTATAAAACGAATAATTGAAACCAGTGTGAAAGTAATGGTCATTTCTACGTTCCAGGCAACCTAGGCTTCACCCTAGGCCGTTGTTCCACCAGATCGAATACTTAGGGCCTAAGAAGTCAACGCCAGAAGCATAAAATACGATATAAATACAACAGCTTTTCCATCGTATAAGACGAATAATTGCAACCTGTGTGAAGGTTATGGTCATATCTATGTTCCGGGCAACCTAGGCTTCACCCTAGGGCGTCGTTCCACCAGATCGAACAGTTAGGGCCTAAGAAGTCAACGCCAGAAGCATAAAATACAATATAAATATAACAGTTTTTCTATCGTATAAAACGAATGATAGCAACCAGTGTGAAAGTTATGGTCATTTCTACTTTCCGGCAACCTAGGCTTCACCCTAGGGCGTTGCTCCAACAGATCGAATAGTTAGGGCCTTAGAAGTCAACGGCCGAAGCATAAAATACAAAATACATAAAACACTTTTTCCATCGTATAAAACGAATAATTGCTACCAGTGTGGAAGTTATGGTCATTTCTACGTTCCGGGCAACCTAGGCTTTACTCTAGGGCGGTGCTCCACCAGATCAAATAGATAGGGCCTAAGAAGTCAACGCCAGGAGCATAAAATACAACATAAATACAACAGATTTTCCATCGTATATAATGTGTATTTGCAAACAGTGTGAAAGTAATGGTCATTTCTACGTACCGGACAACCTGGGCTCCACTCTAGGGCGTTGCTCCGCCAAACCGAATAGCTAGGGCCTTAGAAGTCAACGCCAGAAGCATAAAATACAATAAAGATGCAAAAGTTTTTCCATCGTATAACAGGAATAACTGCAAACAGTGTGAAAGTACTGGTCATTTCTACGTTCCGGGTAACCTAGGTTTCACTCTAGGGCGTTGCTCCACCAGATCGAATAGCTTGGGACTTAGAATCCAGCGCCATAAGAATAAAATACAATATAAGTACAACAGTTTTTCCATCGTATAACACGAGTAATTGCAACCAGGGTGAAGGTTATGGTCATTTCAACGTTCCGGGCAATCTAGGCTTCACTCTAGGGCGTTGCTCCACCAGATCAATCAGTTAGGGCCTTAGAAGTCAACGCCCGAATCATAAAATGCAAACTAAATAGAACAGCTTTTCCATTGTATAAAACGAATAATTGCTACCAGTGTAGAAATTATTGTCATTTCTACGTTCCAGGCAACCTAGGCTTCACTCTAGGGCGTTGCTCCACCAGATCGAATAGTTAGGTCCTTCGAAGTAAACGCCAGAAGCATAAAATACGATATAAATACAACAGCTTTAACATCGTATAAAAGGAGTAATTGCAAACAGTGTGAAAGTAATGGTCATTTCTACGTTCCGGCCAACCTGGGCTTCACCCTAGGCCGTTGTTCCACCAGATCGAATAGTTAGGGCCTAAGAAGTGAACGCCAGAACCATAAAATGCAATAAAAATAAAACAGTTTTTCCATCGTATAAAACGAATAACTGCAACCAGTTTGAAGGTGATGGTCATTTCTACGTACCGGGCAACCTAGCTTTCACTCTAGGGCGTTGCTCCACCAGATGAAACAGTTAGGGCCTTAGAAGCCAACGCCCGAAGCATTAAATACAAAATAAATAGAACAGTTTTTCCATTGTATAAAACGAATAATTGCTAACAGTGTAAAAGTTATGGTCATTTCTATGTTCCGGGCTACCTAGGCTTCACCCTAGGCCGTTGTTCCACCAGACCGAATAGTTAGGGCCTAAGGAGTGAACGCCAGAAGCATAAAATACAATATAAATACAACAGTTTTTCCATCGTATAAAACGAATAATAGCAACCAGTGTGAAAGTTATGGTCATTTCTACGTTCCGGGCAACCTAGCTTTCTCTCTAGGGCGTTGCTCCTCCAGATCAAACAGTTAGGGCCTTAGAAGCCAACGCCCGAAGCATTAAATACAAAATAAATAGAACAGTTTTTCCATTGTATAAAACGAATAATTGCTAACAGTGTAAAAGTTATGGTCATTTCTACGTTCCGGGCTACCTAGGCTTCACCCTAGGCCGTTGTTCCACCAGATCGAATAGTTAGGGCCTAAGGAGTGAACGCCAGAAGCATAAAATACAATATAAATACAACAGTTTTTCCATCATATAAAACGAATAATTGCAACCAGTATGAAAGTTATGGTCATTTCTACTTTCCGGGCAACCTACGCTTCACCCTGGGGCGTTGCGCCAACAGATCAAACAGTTAGGGCCTCAGAAGTCAACGCCCGAAGCATAAAATACAAGATAAATAGAAGAGTTTTTCCATTGTGTAAAACGAATAATTGCTACCAGTGTAGAAATTATTGTCATTTCTACGTTCCAGGCAACCTAGGCTTCACTCTAGGGCGTTGCTCCACCAGATCGAATAGTTAGGTCCTTCGAAGTAAACGCCAGAAGCATAAAATACGATATAAATACAACAGCTTTAACATCGTATAAAAGGAGTAATTGCAAACAGTGTGAAAGTAATGGTCATTTCTACGTTCCGGCCAACCTGGGCTTCACCCTAGGCCGTTGTTCCACCAGATCGAATAGTTAGGGCCTAAGAAGTGAACGCCAGAACCATAAAATGCAATAAAAATAAAACAGTTTTTCCATCGTATAAAACGAATAACTGCAACCAGTTTGAAGGTGATGGTCATTTCTACGTACCGGGCAACCTAGCTTTCACTCTAGGGCGTTGCTCCACCAGATGAAACAGTTAGGGCCTTAGAAGCCAACGCCCGAAGCATTAAATACAAAATAAATAGAACAGTTTTTCCATTGTATAAAACGAATAATTGCTAACAGTGTAAAAGTTATGGTCATTTCTACGTTCCGGGCTACCTAGGCTTCACCCTAGGCCGTTGTTCCACCAGATCGAATAGTTAGGGCCTAAGAAGTGAACGCCAGAAGCATAAAATACAATATAAGTACAACAGTTTTTCCATCAGATAAAACGAATAATTGCAAACAGTGTGAAAGTAATGGTCATTTCTACGTACCGGACAACCTGGGCTCCACTCTAGGGCGTTGCTCCGCCAAACCGAATAGCTAGGGCCTTAGAAGTCAACGCCAGAAGCATAAAATACAATAAAGATGCAAAAGTTTTTCCATCGTATAACAGGAATAACTGCAAACAGTGTGAAAGTACTGGTCATTTCTACGTTCCGGGTAACCTAGGTTTCACTCTAGGGCGTTGCTCCACCAGATCGAATAGCTAGGGACTTAGAATACAGCGCCATAAGAATAAAATACAATATAAGCACAACAGTTTTTCCATCGTATAACACGAGTAATTGCAACCAGGGTGAAGGTTATGGTCATTTCAACGTTCCGGGCAATCTAGGCTTCACTCTAGGGCGTTGCTCCACCAGATCAATTAGTTAGGGCCTTAGAAGTCAACGCCCGAAGCGTAAAATGCAAACTAAATAGAACAGTTTTTCCATCGTATAAAACGAATAATTGCTACCCGTGTAAAAGTTATTGTCATTTCTACGTTCCGGGCAACCTAGGCTTCACCCAAGGGCGTTGTTCCACCAGATCGAATAGTTAGGGCCCAAGAAGTGAACGCCAGAAGCATAAAATACAATATAAATGTAACAGTTTTTCCATCATATAAAACGAATAATTGCAACCAGCATTAAAGTTATGGTCATTTCTACTTTCGGGCAACCTAGGCTTCACGATAGGGCGTTGCTCCGACGGATTGAATAGTTAGGGCCTTAGAAGTCAAATGCCCGAAGCATAAAATGCAATAAAAATACAACAGTTTTTCCATCATATAACAGGAATAATTGAAAGCAGTTTGAAAGTGATGGTCATTTCTACGTACCGGGCAACCTAGGCTTCACTCTGGGGCGTTGCTCCACCAGATCGAATAGTTAGGGCCTTAGAAGTCAACGCCAGAAGCATAAAATACAATATAAATGTAACAGTTTTTCCATCGTATAAAGCGAATAATAGCAATCAGTGTGAAAGTTAGGGTCATTTCTACGTTCCGCGCAATCTGGGCTTTACCCGAGGGCGTTGTTCCACCAGATGGAATAGTTAGGGCCTAAGAAGTGAACGCCAGAAGCATAAAATATGATATAAATAAAACAGTTTTTCCATCGTATAAAACGAATAATTGCTACCAGTGTGAAAGTTATGGTCATTTCTACGTACCGGGCAACCTAGGCTCCACTGAAGGGCGTTGCTCCACCAAATCGAATAGCTAGGTCCTTAGAAGTCAACGCCAGAAGCATAAAATACAAAAAAGATGCAAAAGTTTTTCCATCGTATAACAGGAATAACTGCAAACAGTATGAAATTACTGGTCATTTCTACGTTCCGGGTAACCTACGTTTCACGCTAGTGCGTTGCTCCACCAGATCGAATAGCTACGGACTTAGAATTCAACGCCTTAAGAATAAAATACATTATAAGTACAACAGTTTTTCCATCGTATAACACGAGTAATTGCAACCAGGGTGAAGGTTATGGTCATTTCAACGTTCCGGGCAATCTAGGCTTCACTCTAGGGCGTTGCTCCACCAGATCAATCAGTTAGGGCCTTAGAAGTCAACGCCCGAATCATAAAATGCAAACTAAATAGAACAGCTTTTCCATTGTATAAAACGAATAATTGCTACCAGTGTAGAAATTATTGTCATTTCTACGTTCCAGGCAACCTAGGCTTCACTCTAGGGCGTTGCTCCACCAGATCGAATAGTTAGGTCCTTAGAAGTAAACGCCAGAAGCATTAAATACGATATAAATACAACAGCTTTAACATCGTATAAAAGGAGTAATTGCAAACAGTGTGAAAGTAATGGTCATTTCTACGTTCCGGCCAACCTGGGCTTCACCCTAGGCCGTTGTTCCACCAGATCGAATAGTTAGGGCCTAAGAAGTGAACGCCAGAACCATAAAATGCAATAAAAATAAAACAGTTTTTCCATCGTATAAAACGAATAACTGCAACCAGTTTGAAGGTGATGGTCATTTCTACGTACCGGGCAACCTAGCTTTCACTCTAGGGCGTTGCTCCACCAGATGAAACAGTTAGGGCCTTAGAAGCCAACGCCCGAAGCATTAAATACAAAATAAATAGAACAGTTTTTCCATTGTATAAAACGAATAATTGCTAACAGTGTAAAAGTTATGGTCATTTCTATGTTCCGGGCTACCTAGGCTTCACCCTAGGCCGTTGTTCCACCAGACCGAATAGTTAGGGCCTAAGGAGTGAACGCCAGAAGCATAAAATACAATATAAATACAACAGTTTCTCCATCGTATAAAACGAATAATAGCAACCAGTGTGAAAGTTATGGTCATTTCTACGTTCCGGGCAACCTAGCTTTCTCTCTAGGGCGTTGCTCCTCCAGATCAAACAGTTAGGGCCTTAGAAGCCAACGCCCGAAGCATTAAATACAAAATAAATAGAACAGTTTTTCCATTGTATAAAACGAATAATTGCTAACAGTGTAAAAGTTATGGTCATTTCTACGTTCCGGGCTACCTAGGCTTCACCCTAGGCCGTTGTTCCACCAGATCGAATAGTTAGGGCCTAAGGAGTGAACGCCAGAAGCATAAAATACAATATAAATACAACAGTTTTTCCATCGTATAAAACGAATAATTGCAACCAGTATGAAAGTTATGGTCATTTTTACGTCCCGGCAACCTACGCTTCACCCTGGGGCGTTGCGCCAACAAATCAAACAGTTAGGGCCTCAGAAGTCAACGCCCGAAGCATAAAATACAAGATAAATAGAAGAGTTTTTCCATTGTGTAAAACGAATAATTGCTACCAGTGTAAAAGTTATGGTCATTTCTACGTTCCGCGCAATCTGGGCTTTACCCGAGGGCGTTGTTCCACCAGATGGAATAGTTAGGGCCTAAGAAGTGAACGCCAGAAGCATAAAATATGATATAAATAAAACAGTTTTTCCATCGTATAAAACGAATAATAGCAACCAGTGTTAATGTTATGGTCATTTCTACGTTCCGGGCAAGCTAGGCTTCACTCTAGGGCGTTGCTCCACCAGATCAAACAGTTAGGGCCTTAGAAGTCAACGCCCGAACCATAAAATACAAAAAAAATACATCAGTGTTTCCATCATATAACAGGAATAATTGCAACCAGTTTGAAAGTGATGGTCATTTCTCCTTTCCGGGCAACCTAGGCTTCACTCTAGGGCGTTGCTCCACTAGATCGAATAGCTAGGGCCTTAGAAGTCAACGCCAGAAGCATAAAATACAATATAAATACAACAGCTTTTCCATCGTATAAAACGAATAATTGCAACCAGTGTGAAAGTAATGGTCATTCCTACGTTCCGAGCACCCTAGGCGTCACTCTAGGGCGTTGCTCCACCACATCTAATAGCTACAGCCTTAGATGTCAACGCCAGAGGCATAAAATACAATATAAATACAACAGCTTTACCATCGTATAAAACGAATAATTGCAACCAATGTAAAAGTTATGGTCATTTCTACATTCCGAGCAACCTAGGCTACACCCTAGGGCGTTGCTTCACCAGATCGAATAGTTAGGTCCTTAGAAGACAACGCCAGAAGCCTAAAATACGATATAAATACAACAGCTTTTCCATCGTATAAAAGGAATAATTGCAAACAGTGTGAAAGTAATGGTCATTTCTACGTTCCGGGCAACCTAGGCTTCACCCTAGGCCGTTGTTCCACCAGACCGAATAGTTAGGGCCTAAGAGGTGAACGCCAGAACCATAAAATGCAATAAAAATACAACAGTTTTTCCATCGTATAACAGGATTAATTGCAACCAGTTTGAAAGTGATGGTCATTTCTCCTTTCCGGGAAACCTAGGCTTCACTCTAGGGCGCTGCTGCACCAGATCGAATAGTTAGGTCCTTAGATGTCAACGCCAGAAGCAGAAAATACGATATAAATACAACAGCTTTTCCATTGTATAAAAGGGATAATTGCAAACAGTGTGAAAGTAATGGTCATTTCTACGTTCCAGGCGACCTAGGCTTCACTCTACGGTGTTGTTCCACCAGATCGAATAGTTAGGGCCTAAGAAGTGAACGCCCGAAGCATTAAATTCAAAATAAATAGAACAGTTTTTCCATTGTATAAAACGAATAATTGCTACCAGTGTAAAAGTTATGGTCATTTCTACGTTCCGGGCAACCTAGGCTTCTCTCTAGGGCGTTGCTCCGCCAGATCGAATAGTTACGTCCTTAGATGTCAACGCCAGAAGCATAAAATGCGATATAAATACAACAGTTTTCCATCGTATAAAAGGAATAATTGCAAACAGTGTGAAAGTAATGGTCATTTCTACGTTCCGGGCAACCTAGGCTTCACTCTACGGCGTTGTTCCACCAGATCGAATAGTTAGGGCCTAAGAAGTCAACGCCAGAAGCATAAAATACAATATAAATATAACAGGTTTTCCATCGTATAAAACGAATAATAGCAACCAGTGTGAAAGTTATGGTCATTTCCAAGTTCCGGGCAACCTAGGCTTCACTCTAGGGCGTTGCTCCACCAGTTCAAACAGTTAGGGCCTTAGAAGTCAACGCCCGAAGCATTAAATTCAAAATAAATAGAACAGCTTTTCCATTGTATAAAACGAATAATTGCTACCAGTGTAAAACTTATGGTCATTTCTACGTTCCGGGCAACCTAGGTTTCACTCCAGCGCGTTGCTCCTCCAGATCGAATGGTAACGGCCTAAGCAGTCAACGCCAGAAGCATAAAATACGATAAAGATGCAACAGTTTTTCCATCGTATAAAACGAATAATTGCAACCACTGTGAAAGTTATGGTCATTTCTACATTCCGAGCAACCTTGGCCTCACTCTAGGGCGTTGTTCCACCTGATCGAATAGTTAGGGCCTAAGAAGTGAACGCCAGAAGCATAAAATGCAATAAAAATACAACAGTTTTTCCATCGTGTAGTAGGAGTAATGTGCAACAAGTGTGATAGTAGTGGTCATTTCTACGTTCCGGGCAACCTAGGCTTCACTCCACGGCGTTGTTCCACCAGATCGAATTGTTAGGGCCTAAGAAGTCAACACCAGAAGAATAAAATACAAGGTAAATACAACAGCCTTTACACCGTATAAAACGAATAATTGCACCCGTGTGAAAGTGATGGTCATTTCTACGTTCCAGGCAACCTAGGCTTCACTCTAGGGCGTTGTTCCACCAGATCGTATAGCTAGGGCCTAAGAAGTAAACGCCAGAAGCATAAAATACGATATAAATACAACTGCTTTTCCATCGTATAAAACGAATAATTGCAACCAGTGTGAAGGTAATGGTCATTTCTACGTTCCGGGCAACCTAGGCTTCACTCTAGGGCGTTGCTCCACCACATCTAATAGCTACGGCCTTAGAAGTCAACGCCAGAGGCATAAAATACAATATAAATACAACAGCGTTTCCATCGTATAAAACGAATAATTGCAACCAGTTTGAAAGTGATGGTCATTTCTACGTTCCGGGCAACCTAGGTTTCACTCCAGGGCGTTGCTCCACCAGATCGAATAGTTAAGGCCTAAGAAGTAAACGCCAGAAGCATAAAATACGATATAAATACAACTGCTTTTCCACCGTATAAAACGAATAATTGCAACCAGTGTGAAAGTAATGGTCATTTCTACGTTCCGGGCAACCTAGGCTTCACTCTAGGGCGTTGCTCCACCACATCTAATAGCTACGGCTTTAGAAGTCAACGCCAGGAGCATAAAATACAATATAAATACAACAGCTTTTCCATCGTATAAAATGAATAATAGCAAGCAGTGTGAAAGTAATGGTCATTTCTACGTTCCGGGCAACCTAGGCTGCACTCTAGGGTGTTGCTCCACCAGATGGAATAGCTGGGGCCTTAGAAGTCAACGCCCGAAGCATAAAATGCAAAATAAATATAACAGCTTTTCCATCGTATGAAACGAATAACAGCAACCAGTTGGAAAGTACTGGTCATTTCTACGTTCCGGGTAACCTAGGTTTCACACCAGGGCGTTGCTCCACCAGATCCAATGGCTAGGGACATAGAATTCAACGCCAGTAGGATAAAATACAATATAAGTACAACAGTTTTTCCATCGTATGAAATGAATAATTGCAGACATAGTGAAAGTAATGGTCATTTCTACGTTCCGGGCAACCTAGGGTTCACTCTAGGGCGTTGCTCCACCAGATCGAATAGTTAGGGCCTAAGAAGTCAACGCCAGAAGCATAAAATACGATATAAATACAACAGCTTTCCATTGTAGAAAACGATTAATGGCAGCCACTGTGAATGTTATGGTCATTTCTACGTTCCGGTCAACCTAGGCTTCACTCTAGGACGTTCCTCCACCAGATCGAATAGTTAGGGGCTATGAAGTCAACGCCAGAAGCATAAAATTCAATAAAGGTGCAGCAGTTTTTCCATCGTATAACAGGAGTAATTGCAACCAGTGTGAAGGTAATGGTATGTTCTACGTTCCGGGCAACCTAGGCTTCACTCTAGGGCGGTGCTCCACCAGATCAAATGGTTAGGGCCTAAGAAGTCAACGCCAGAAGCATAAATTACAATATAAGTACAACAGCTTTTCCATCGTATATAATGTATATTTGCAAACAGTGTGGAAGTAATGGTCACTTCTACGTTCCGGGCAACCTAGGCTTCACTCTAGGGTGTTGCTCCACCAGATGGAATTGCTAGGGACTGAGAATTCAATGCCAGAAGCATAAAATGCAATATAAATTTAACAGCTTTTCCATCGTATAAAAGGAATAATAGCAACCAGTGTGAAAGTTATGGTCATTTCAACGTTCCGGGCAACCTAGGCATCACGCTAGGGTGTTGCTCCACCAGATGGAATTGCTAGGGACTTAGAATTGAATGCCAGAAGCATAATACGCAATATAAATATAACAGCTTTTCCATCGTATAAAACGAATAATAGCAACCAGTGTGAAAGTTATGGTCATTTTTACTTCCCGGGCAACCTAGGCTTCACTCTAGGGCGTTGCTCCACCAGGTCGAATAGTTAGGTCCTTAGAGGTCAACGCCCGAAGCATAAAATGCAAAATACATAGAACGGTTATTCCATCGTATAAAACGAATAACTGCAACCAGTGTGAAAGTAATGGTCATTTCTACGTTCCGGGCAACCTAGACCGCACTCCTGGGTGTTGCTCCACCAGATGGAATAGCTAGGGCCTTAGAAGCCAACGCCCGAAGAATAAAATGCAATAAAAATACAACAGTTTTTCCATCATATAACAGGAATAATTGCAACCAGTTTGAAAGTGATGGTCATTTCTACGTTCCGGGCAACCTAGGCTTCACTCTAGGGCGTTGCTCCACCAGATCGAATAGTTAGTGCCTTAGAAGTCAACGCCAGAAGCATAAAATTCAATAAAGATGCAACAGTTTTTCCATCGTATAACAGGAATAATTGCAACCAGAGTGAAGGTAATGGTATGTTCAACGTTCCGCGCAACCTAGACTTCACTCTAGGGCGGTGCTCCACCAGATCAAATACTTACGGCCTAAGAAGTCGACGCCAGAAGCATAAATTACAATATAAGTACAACAGCTTTTCCATCGTATATAATGTATATTTGCAAACAGTGTGGAAGTAATGGTCATTTCTACGTTCCGGGCAACCTAGGCTTCTCGCTAGGGTGTTGCTCCACCAGATGAAATAGCTAGGGCCTTAGAAGTCAACGCCCGAAGCATAAAATGCAAAATAAATAGAACAGTTTTTCCATTGTATAAAACGAATAACTGCAACCAGTCTGAAAGTACTGGTCATTTCTACGTTCCGGGTAACCTAGGTTTCACACTAGGGCGTTGCTGCACCAGATCGAATAGCTAGGGACTTCGAACTCAACGCCAGAAGGATAAAATACAATATAAGTACAAAAGTTTTTCCATCGTATAAAATGAATAATTGCAGACATTGTGAAAGTAATGGTCATTTCTACGTTCCGGTCAACCCAGGTGTCACTCTAGGGCGTTGCTCCACCACATCTAATAGCTACGGATTTAGAAGTCGACGCCAGGAGCATAAAATACAATATAAATACAACAGCTTTTCCATCGTATAAAATGAATAATTGCAAACAGTGTGAAAATAATGGTCAATTCTACGTTCCGGGCAACCTAGGCTGCACTCTAGGGTGTTGCTACACCAGATGGAATAGCTAGGGCCTTAGAAGTCAACGCCCGAAGCATAAAATGCAAAATAAATATAACAGCTTTTCCATCGTATGAAACGAATAACAGCAACCAGTCTGAAAGTACTGGTCATTTCTACGTTCCGGGTAACCTAGGTTTCACACTAGGGCGTTGCTCCACCAGATCGAGTAGCTAGGGACTTAGAATTCAACGCCACAAGGATTAAATACAATATAAGTACAACAGTTTTTCCATCTTATAAAATGAATAACTGTAACCAGTGTGAAAGTACTGGTCATTTCTACGTTCCGGGCAACCTAGGCTTCACTGTAGGGCACTGCTCCACCAAATCGAATAGTTAGGGCCATAGAAGTCAACGCCCGAAGCATAAAATACAATATAAGTACAACAGTTGTTCCATCGTATAAAATGAATAATTGCGAACATTGTGAAAGTAATGGTCATTTCTACGTGCCTGGCAACCTACGTGTCACTCTAGGGCGTTGCTGCTCCACATCTGATAGCTACGGCCTTAGAAGTTAACGCCGGAAGCATAAAATACAATATAAATACAACAGCTTTGCCATCGTAGAAAACGATTAATGGCAACCAGTGTGAATGTTATGGTCATTTCTACGTTCCGGGCAACCTAGGCTTCAGTCTAGGGCCTTGCTCCACCAGCTCGAATAGTTAGGGCCTTAGAAGTCAACGCCAGAAGCATAAAATACGATAAAGATGCAACAGCTTTTCATCGTATAACAGGAATAACTGCAAACAGTGTGATAGTACTGGTCATTTCTACGTTCCGGGTAATCTAGGCATCACTCTAGGGCGTTGCTCCACCAGATCGAATAGTTAGTGCCTTAGAAGTCAACGCCAGAAGCATAAAATACAATATAAATACAACAGTTTTTCCATCGTATAAAACGAATAATTGCTACCCGTATGGAAGTGATGGTCATTTCTACGTCCCGGGCAACCTAGGCTTCACTGTGGAGTGATGCTCCACAAGATCGAATAGGTTGTGCCTTAGAAGGCAACGCCAGAAGCATAATATACAACATAAATATAACAGTTTTTCGATCGTATAAAACGAATAATAGCAGTCAGTGTGAAAGTTGTGGTCATTTCTACGTTCCTGGCTACCTAGGCTGCACTGTAGGGCGTTGCTCCACCAGATCGAATAGGTAGGGACTTAGAAGTCAACGCCAGGAGCATAAAATACAATATAAGTACAACAGCTTTGCCATCGTATAAAATGAATAATTGCAAACAGTGTGAAGGTAATGGCCATTTTGACGTTCCGGGTAACCTAGGTTTCACACTAGGGCGTTGTTCCACCAGATCGAATAGCTAGGGACTTAGAATTCAACGCCAGAAGGATAAAATACAATATAAGTACAACAGTTTTTCCATCGTATAAAATGAATAATTGCAGACATTGTGAAAGTAATGGTCATTTCTACGTTCCGGTCAACCTAGGTGTCACTCTAGGGCGTTGCTCCACCACACCTAATTGCTACGGCCTTAGAAGTCAACGCCAGGAGCATAAAATACAATATAAATACAACAGCTTTTCCATCGTATAAAATGAATAATTGCACACAGTGTGAAAGTAATGGTCATTTATACGTTCCGGGCAACCTAGGCTTCACCGTAGGGCGTTGCTCCACCAAATCGAATAGTTAGGGCCTTAGAAGTCAACGCCCGAAGCATAAAATACAATATAAGTACATCAGCTTTGCCATCGTATAAAATGAATAATTGCAAACTGTGTGAAGGTAATGGCCATTTCTACGTTCCGAGCAACCTCGGCTGCACTCTAGGGTGTTGCTCCACCAGATGGAATAGCTAGGAACTTAGAAGTCAACGCCCGAAGCATAAAATGCAAAATAAATGTAACAGCTTTTCCATCGTATGAAACGAATAACAGCATCCAGTGTGAATGTTATGGTCATTTCTACGTTCCGGGCAACCTAGGCTTCAGTCTAGGGCCTTGCTCCATCAGATCGAATAGTTAGGGCCTTAGAAGTCAACGCCAGAAGCATAAAATACGATAAAGATGCAACAGCTTTCCATCGTATAACAGGAATAACTGCAAACAGTGTGATAGTACTGGTCATTTCTACGTTCCGGGTAATCTAGGCATCACTCTAGGGCGTTGCTCCACCAGATCGAATAGTTAGTGCCTTAGAAGTCAACGCCAGAAGCATAAAATACAATATAAATACAACAGTTTTTCCATCGTATAAAACGAATAATTGCTACCCGTATGGAAGTGATGGTCATTTCTACGTCCCGGGCAACCTAGGCTTCACTGTGGAGTGATGCTCCACAAGATCGAATATGTAGTGCCTTAGAAGGCAACGCCAGAAGCATAATATACAACATAAATATAACAGTTTTTCGATCGTATAAAACGAATAATAGCAGTCAGTGTGAAAGTTGTGGTCATTTCTACGTTCCTGGCTACCTAGGCTGCACTCTAGGGCGTTGCTCCACCAGATCGAATAGGTAGGGACTTAGAAGTCAACGCCAGGAGCATAAAATACAATATAAGTACAACAGCTTTGCCATCGTATAAAATGAATAATTGCAAACAGTGTGAAGGTAATGGCCATTTCGACGTTCCGGGTAACCTAGGTTTCACACTAGGGCGTTGCTCCACCAGATCGAATAGCTAGGGACTTAGAATTCAACGCCAGAAGGATAAAATACAATATAAGTACAACAGTTTTTCCATCGTATAAAATGAATAATTGCAGACATTGTGAAAGTAATGGTCATTTCTACGTTCCGGTCAACCTAGGTGTCACTCTAGGGCGTTGCTCCACCACATCTAATAGCTACGGCCTTAGAAGTCAACGCCAGGAGCATAAAATACAATATAAATACAACAGCTTTTCCATCGTATAAAATGAATAATTGCACACAGTGTGAAAGTAATGGTCATTTATACGTTCCGGGCAACCTAGGCTTCACTGTAGGGTGTTGCTCCACCAAATCGAATAGTTAGGGCCTTAGAAGACAACGCCCGAAGCATATAATACAATATAAGTACAACAGCTTTGCCATCGTATAAAATGAATAATTGCAAACAGTGTGAAAGTAATGGTCATTTCTACGTTCCGGTCAACCTAGGTGTCACTCTAGGGCGTTGCTCCACCACATCTAATAGCTACGGCCTTAGGACTTAACGCCGGAAGCATAAAATACAATATAAATACTACAGCTTTGCCATCTTATAAAATGAATAATTGCAAACAGTGTGAAGGTAATGGTCATTTCTACGTTCCGGGCAACCTAGGCTTCAGTCTAAGGCCTTCCTCCACCAGATCGAACAGTTAGGGCCTTAGAAATCAACGCCAGAAGCATAAAATACCATAAAGATGCAACAGCTTTCCTTCGTATAACAGGAATAACTGCAAACAGTGTGATAGTACTGGTCATTACTACGTTCCGGTCAACCTAGGCTTCACTCTAGGACGTTCCTCCACCAGATCGAATAGTTAGGGGCTATGAAGTCAACGCCAGAAGCATAAAATTCAATAAAGGTGCAGCAGTTTTTCCATCGTATAACAGGAGTAATTGCAACCAGTGTGAAGGTAATGGTATGTTCTACGTTCCGGGCAACCTAGGCTTCACTCTAGGGCGGTGCTCCACCAGATCAAATGGTTAGGGCCTAAGAAGTCAACGCCAGAAGCATAAATTACAATATAAGTACAACAGCTTTTCCATCGTATATAATGTATATTTGCAAACAGTGTGGAAGTAATGGTCACTTCTACGTTCCGGGCAACCTAGGCTTCACTCTAGGGTGTTGCTCCACCAGATGGAATTGCTAGGGACTGAGAATTGAATGCCAGAAGCATAAAATGCAATATAAATTTAACAGCTTTTCCATCGTATAAAAGGAATAATAGCAACCAGTGTGAAAGTTATGGTCATTTCAACGTTCCGGGCAACCTAGGCATCACGCTAGGGTGTTGCTCCACCAGATGGAATTGCTAGGGACTTAGAATTGAATGCCAGAAGCATAATACGCAATATAAATATAACAGCTTTTCCATCGTATAAAACGAATAATAGCAACCAGTGTGAAAGTTATGGTCATTTTTACTTCCCGGGCAACCTAGGCTTCACTCTAGGGCGTTGCTCCACCAGGTCGAATAGTTAGGTCCTTAGAGGTCAACGCCCGAAGCATAAAATGCAAAATACATAGAACGGTTATTCCATCGTATAAAACGAATAACTGCAACCAGTGTGAAAGTAATGGTCATTTCTACGTTCCGGGCAACCTAGACCGCACTCCTGGGTGTTGCTCCACCAGATGGAATAGCTAGGGCCTTAGAAGCCAACGCCCGAAGAATAAAATGCAATAAAAATACAACAGTTTTTCCATCATATAACAGGAATAATTGCAACCAGTTTGAAAGTGATGGTCATTTCTACGTTCCGGGCAACCTAGGCTTCACTCTAGGGCGTTGCTCCACCAGATCGAATAGTTAGTGCCTTAGAAGTCAACGCCAGAAGCATAAAATTCAATAAAGATGCAACAGTTTTTCCATCGTATAACAGGAATAATTGCAACCAGAGTGAAGGTAATGGTATGTTCAACGTTCCGCGCAACCTAGACTTCACTCTAGGGCGGTGCTCCACCAGATCAAATACTTACGGCCTAAGAAGTCGACGCCAGAAGCATAAATTACAATATAAGTACAACAGCTTTTCCATCGTATATAATGTATATTTGCAAACAGTGTGGAAGTAATGGTCATTTCTACGTTCCGGGCAACCTAGGCTTCTCGCTAGGGTGTTGCTCCACCAGATGAAATAGCTAGGGCCTTAGAAGTCAACGCCCGAAGCATAAAATGCAAAATAAATAGAACAGTTTTTCCATTGTATAAAACGAATAACTGCAACCAGTCTGAAAGTACTGGTCATTTCTACGTTCCGGGTAACCTAGGTTTCACACTAGGGCGTTGCTGCACCAGATCGAATAGCTAGGGACTTCGAACTCAACGCCAGAAGGATAAAATACAATATAAGTACAAAAGTTTTTCCATCGTATAAAATGAATAATTGCAGACATTGTGAAAGTAATGGTCATTTCTACGTTCCGGTCAACCCAGGTGTCACTCTAGGGCGTTGCTCCACCACATCTAATAGCTACGGATTTAGAAGTCGACGCCAGGAGCATAAAATACAATATAAATACAACAGCTTTTCCATCGTATAAAATGAATAATTGCAAACAGTGTGAAAATAATGGTCAATTCTACGTTCCGGGCAACCTAGGCTGCACTCTAGGGTGTTGCTACACCAGATGGAATAGCTAGGGCCTTAGAAGTCAACGCCCGAAGCATAAAATGCAAAATAAATATAACAGCTTTTCCATCGTATGAAACGAATAACAGCAACCAGTCTGAAAGTACTGGTCATTTCTACGTTCCGGGTAACCTAGGTTTCACACTAGGGCGTTGCTCCACCAGATCGAGTAGCTAGGGACTTAGAATTCAACGCCACAAGGATTAAATACAATATAAGTACAACAGTTTTTCCATCTTATAAAATGAATAACTGTAACCAGTGTGAAAGTACTGGTCATTTCTACGTTCCGGGCAACCTAGGCTTCACTGTAGGGCACTGCTCCACCAAATCGAATAGTTAGGGCCATAGAAGTCAACGCCCGAAGCATAAAATACAATATAAGTACAACAGTTGTTCCATCGTATAAAATGAATAATTGCGAACATTGTGAAAGTAATGGTCATTTCTACGTGCCTGGCAACCTACGTGTCACTCTAGGGCGTTGCTGCTCCACATCTGATAGCTACGGCCTTAGAAGTTAACGCCGGAAGCATAAAATACAATATAAATACAACAGCTTTGCCATCGTAGAAAACGATTAATGGCAACCAGTGTGAATGTTATGGTCATTTCTACGTTCCGGGCAACCTAGGCTTCAGTCTAGGGCCTTGCTCCACCAGCTCGAATAGTTAGGGCCTTAGAAGTCAACGCCAGAAGCATAAAATACGATAAAGATGCAACAGCTTTTCATCGTATAACAGGAATAACTGCAAACAGTGTGATAGTACTGGTCATTTCTACGTTCCGGGTAATCTAGGCATCACTCTAGGGCGTTGCTCCACCAGATCGAATAGTTAGTGCCTTAGAAGTCAACGCCAGAAGCATAAAATACAATATAAATACAACAGTTTTTCCATCGTATAAAACGAATAATTGCTACCCGTATGGAAGTGATGGTCATTTCTACGTCCCGGGCAACCTAGGCTTCACTGTGGAGTGATGCTCCACAAGATCGAATAGGTAGTGCCTTAGAAGGCAACGCCAGAAGCATAATATACAACATAAATATAACAGTTTTTCGATCGTATAAAACGAATAATAGCAGTCAGTGTGAAAGTTGTGGTCATTTCTACGTTCCTGGCTACCTAGGCTGCACTCTAGGGCGTTGCTCCACCAGATCGAATAGGTAGGGACTTAGAAGTCAACGCCAGGAGCATAAAATACAATATAAGTACAACAGCTTTGCCATCGTATAAAATGAATAATTGCAAACAGTGTGAAGGTAATGGCCATTTTGACGTTCCGGGTAACCTAGGTTTCACACTAGGGCGTTGCTCCACCAGATCGAATAGCTAGGGACTTAGAATTCAACGCCAGAAGGATAAAATACAATATAAGTACAACAGTTTTTCCATCGTATAAAATGAATAATTGCAGACATTGTGAAAGTAATGGTCATTTCTACGTTCCGGTCAACCTAGGTGTCACTCTAGGGCGTTGCTCCACCACACCTAATTGCTACGGCCTTAGAAGTCAACGCCAGGAGCATAAAATACAATATAAATACAACAGCTTTTCCATCGTATAAAATGAATAATTGCACACAGTGTGAAAGTAATGGTCATTTATACGTTCCGGGCAACCTAGGCTTCACCGTAGGGCGTTGCTCCACCAAATCGAATAGTTAGGGCCTTAGAAGTCAACGCCCGAAGCATAAAATACAATATAAGTACATCAGCTTTGCCATCGTATAAAATGAATAATTGCAAACTGTGTGAAGGTAATGGCCATTTCTACGTTCCGAGCAACCTCGGCTGCACTCTAGGGTGTTGCTCCACCAGATGGAATAGCTAGGAACTTAGAAGTCAACGCCCGAAGCATAAAATGCAAAATAAATGTAACAGCTTTTCCATCGTATGAAACGAATAACAGCATCCAGTGTGAATGTTATGGTCATTTCTACGTTCCGGGCAACCTAGGCTTCAGTCTAGGGCCTTGCTCCATCAGATCGAATAGTTAGGGCCTTAGAAGTCAACGCCAGAAGCATAAAATACGATAAAGATGCAACAGCTTTCCATCGTATAACAGGAATAACTGCAAACAGTGTGATAGTACTGGTCATTTCTACGTTCCGGGTAATCTAGGCATCACTCTAGGGCGTTGCTCCACCAGATCGAATAGTTAGTGCCTTAGAAGTCAACGCCAGAAGCATAAAATACAATATAAATACAACAGTTTTTCCATCGTATAAAACGAATAATTGCTACCCGTATGGAAGTGATGGTCATTTCTACGTCCCGGGCAACCTAGGCTTCACTGTGGAGTGATGCTCCACAAGATCGAATATGTAGTGCCTTAGAAGGCAACGCCAGAAGCATAATATACAACATAAATATAACAGTTTTTCGATCGTATAAAACGAATAATAGCAGTCAGTGTGAAAGTTGTGGTCATTTCTACGTTCCTGGCTACCTAGGCTGCACTCTAGGGCGTTGCTCCACCAGATCGAATAGGTAGGGACTTAGAAGTCAACGCCAGGAGCATAAAATACAATATAAGTACAACAGCTTTGCCATCGTATAAAATGAATAATTGCAAACAGTGTGAAGGTAATGGCCATTTCGACGTTCCGGGTAACCTAGGTTTCACACTAGGGCGTTGCTCCACCAGATCGAATAGCTAGGGACTTAGAATTCAACGCCAGAAGGATAAAATACAATATAAGTACAACAGTTTTTCCATCGTATAAAATGAATAATTGCAGACATTGTGAAAGTAATGGTCATTTCTACGTTCCGGTCAACCTAGGTGTCACTCTAGGGCGTTGCTCCACCACATCTAATAGCTACGGCCTTAGAAGTCAACGCCAGGAGCATAAAATACAATATAAATACAACAGCTTTTCCATCGTATAAAATGAATAATTGCACACAGTGTGAAAGTAATGGTCATTTATACGTTCCGGGCAACCTAGGCTTCACTGTAGGGTGTTGCTCCACCAAATCGAATAGTTAGGGCCTTAGAAGACAACGCCCGAAGCATATAATACAATATAAGTACAACAGCTTTGCCATCGTATAAAATGAATAATTGCAAACAGTGTGAAAGTAATGGTCATTTCTACGTTCCGGTCAACCTAGGTGTCACTCTAGGGCGTTGCTCCACCACATCTAATAGCTACGGCCTTAGGACTTAACGCCGGAAGCATAAAATACAATATAAATACTACAGCTTTGCCACCTTATAAAATGAATAATTGCAAACAGTGTGAAGGTAATGGTCATTTCTACGTTCCGGGCAACCTAGGCTTCAGTCTAAGGCCTTCCTCCACCAGATCGAACAGTTAGGGCCTTAGAAATCAACGCCAGAAGCATAAAATACCATAAAGATGCAACAGCTTTCCTTCGTATAACAGGAATAACTGCAAACAGTGTGATAGTACTGGTCATTACTACGTTCCGGTTAAACTAGGCTTCACTCTACGGCGCTGCTCCACCAGATCGAGTAGCTAGGGTCTAAGAATTCAACGCCAGAAGAATAAAATGCAATATAAGTACAACAGTTTTTCCATCGTATACAATGAGTAATTGCTACCAGTGTGAAAGTTATGGTCATTTCTACGTCCCGGGCAACCTAGGCTTCACTGTAGAGTGATGCTCCACAAGATCGAATAGGTAGTGCCTTAGAAGGCAACGACAGAAGCATAATATACAACATCAATATAACAGTTTTTCGATCGTATAAAACGAATAATAGCAATCAGTGTGATAGTTGTGGTCATTTCTACGTTCCTGGCTACCTAGGCTGCACTCTAGGGCGTTGCTCCACCAGATCGAATAGGTAGGGACTTAGAAGTCAACGCCAGGAGCATAAAATACAATATAAGTACAACAGCTTTGCCATCGTATAAAATGAATAATTGCAAACAGTGTGAAGGTAATGGCCATTTTGACGTTCCGGGTAACCTAGGTTTCACACTAGGGCGTTGCTCCACCAGATCGAATAGCTAGGGACTTAGAATTCAACGCCAGAAGGATAAAATACAATATAAGTACAACAGTTTTTCCATCGTATAAAATGAATAATTGCAGACATTGTGAAAGTAATGGTCATTTCTACGTTCCGGTCAACCTAGGTGTCACTCTAGGGCGTTGCTCCACCACACCTAATTGCTACGGCCTTAGAAGTCAACGCCAGGAGCATAAAATACAATATAAATACAACAGCTTTTCCATCGTATAAAATGAATAATTGCACACAGTGTGAAAGTAATGGTCATTTATACGTTCCGGGCAACCTAGGCTTCACCGTAGGGCGTTGCTCCACCAAATCGAATAGTTAGGGCCTTAGAAGTCAACGCCCGAAGCATAAAATACAATATAAGTACATCAGCTTTGCCATCGTATAAAATGAATAATTGCAAACTGTGTGAAGGTAATGGCCATTTCTACGTTCCGAGCAACCTCGGCTGCACTCTAGGGTGTTGCTCCACCAGATGGAATAGCTAGGAACTTAGAAGTCAACGCCCGAAGCATAAAATGCAAAATAAATGTAACAGCTTTTCCATCGTATGAAACGAATAACAGCATCCAGTGTGAATGTTATGGTCATTTCTACGTTCCGGGCAACCTAGGCTTCAGTCTAGGGCCTTGCTCCATCAGATCGAATAGTTAGGGCCTTAGAAGTCAACGCCAGAAGCATAAAATACGATAAAGATGCAACAGCTTTCCATCGTATAACAGGAATAACTGCAAACAGTGTGATAGTACTGGTCATTTCTACGTTCCGGGTAATCTAGGCATCACTCTAGGGCGTTGCTCCACCAGATCGAATAGTTAGTGCCTTAGAAGTCAACGCCAGAAGCATAAAATACAATATAAATACAACAGTTTTTCCATCGTATAAAACGAATAATTGCTACCCGTATGGAAGTGATGGTCATTTCTACGTCCCGGGCAACCTAGGCTTCACTGTGGAGTGATGCTCCACAAGATCGAATATGTAGTGCCTTAGAAGGCAACGCCAGAAGCATAATATACAACATAAATATAACAGTTTTTCGATCGTATAAAACGAATAATAGCAGTCAGTGTGAAAGTTGTGGTCATTTCTACGTTCCTGGCTACCTAGGCTGCACTCTAGGGCGTTGCTCCACCAGATCGAATAGGTAGGGACTTAGAAGTCAACGCCAGGAGCATAAAATACAATATAAGTACAACAGCTTTGCCATCGTATAAAATGAATAATTGCAAACAGTGTGAAGGTAATGGCCATTTCGACGTTCCGGGTAACCTAGGTTTCACACTAGGGCGTTGCTCCACCAGATCGAATAGCTAGGGACTTAGAATTCAACGCCAGAAGGATAAAATACAATATAAGTACAACAGTTTTTCCATCGTATAAAATGAATAATTGCAGACATTGTGAAAGTAATGGTCATTTCTACGTTCCGGTCAACCTAGGTGTCACTCTAGGGCGTTGCTCCACCACATCTAATAGCTACGGCCTTAGAAGTCAACGCCAGGAGCATAAAATACAATATAAATACAACAGCTTTTCCATCGTATAAAATGAATAATTGCACACAGTGTGAAAGTAATGGTCATTTATACGTTCCGGGCAACCTAGGCTTCACTGTAGGGTGTTGCTCCACCAAATCGAATAGTTAGGGCCTTAGAAGACAACGCCCGAAGCATATAATACAATATAAGTACAACAGCTTTGCCATCGTATAAAATGAATAATTGCAAACAGTGTGAAAGTAATGGTCATTTCTACGTTCCGGTCAACCTAGGTGTCACTCTAGGGCGTTGCTCCACCACATCTAATAGCTACGGCCTTAGGACTTAACGCCGGAAGCATAAAATACAATATAAATACTACAGCTTTGCCATCTTATAAAATGAATAATTGCAAACAGTGTGAAGGTAATGGTCATTTCTACGTTCCGGGCAACCTAGGCTTCAGTCTAAGGCCTTCCTCCACCAGATCGAACAGTTAGGGCCTTAGAAATCAACGCCAGAAGCATAAAATACCATAAAGATGCAACAGCTTTCCTTCGTATAACAGGAATAACTGCAAACAGTGTGATAGTACTGGTCATTACTACGTTCCGGTTAAACTAGGCTTCACTCTACGGCGCTGCTCCACCAGATCGAGTAGCTAGGGTCTAAGAATTCAACGCCAGAAGAATAAAATGCAATATAAGTACAACAGTTTTTCCATCGTATACAATGAGTAATTGCTACCAGTGTGAAAGTTATGGTCATTTCTACGTCCCGGGCAACCTAGGCTTCACTGTAGAGTGATGCTCCACAAGATCGAATAGGTAGTGCCTTAGAAGGCAACGACAGAAGCATAATATACAACATCAATATAACAGTTTTTCGATCGTATAAAACGAATAATAGCAATCAGTGTGATAGTTGTGGTCATTTCTACGTTCCTGGCTACCTAGGCTGCACTCTAGGGCGTTGCTCCACCAGATCGAATAGGTAGGGACTTAGAAGTCAACGCCAGGAGCATAAAATACAATATAAGTACAACAGCTTTGCCATCGTATAAAATGAATAATTGCAAACAGTGTGAAGGTAATGGCCATTTTGACGTTCCGGGTAACCTAGGTTTCACACTAGGGCGTTGCTCCACCAGATCGAATAGCTAGGGACTTAGAATTCAACGCCAGAAGGATAAAATACAATATAAGTACAACAGTTTTTCCATCGTATAAAATGAATAATTGCAGACATTGTGAAAGTAATGGTCATTTCTACGTTCCGGTCAACCTAGGTGTCACTCTAGGGCGTTGCTCCACCACACCTAATTGCTACGGCCTTAGAAGTCAACGCCAGGAGCATAAAATACAATATAAATACAACAGCTTTTCCATCGTATAAAATGAATAATTGCACACAGTGTGAAAGTAATGGTCATTTATACGTTCCGGGCAACCTAGGCTTCACCGTAGGGCGTTGCTCCACCAAATCGAATAGTTAGGGCCTTAGAAGTCAACGCCCGAAGCATAAAATACAATATAAGTACATCAGCTTTGCCATCGTATAAAATGAATAATTGCAAACTGTGTGAAGGTAATGGCCATTTCTACGTTCCGAGCAACCTCGGCTGCACTCTAGGGTGTTGCTCCACCAGATGGAATAGCTAGGAACTTAGAAGTCAACGCCCGAAGCATAAAATGCAAAATAAATGTAACAGCTTTTCCATCGTATGAAACGAATAACAGCATCCAGTGTGAATGTTATGGTCATTTCTACGTTCCGGGCAACCTAGGCTTCAGTCTAGGGCCTTGCTCCATCAGATCGAATAGTTAGGGCCTTAGAAGTCAACGCCAGAAGCATAAAATACGATAAAGATGCAACAGCTTTCCATCGTATAACAGGAATAACTGCAAACAGTGTGATAGTACTGGTCATTTCTACGTTCCGGGTAATCTAGGCATCACTCTAGGGCGTTGCTCCACCAGATCGAATAGTTAGTGCCTTAGAAGTCAACGCCAGAAGCATAAAATACAATATAAATACAACAGTTTTTCCATCGTATAAAACGAATAATTGCTACCCGTATGGAAGTGATGGTCATTTCTACGTCCCGGGCAACCTAGGCTTCACTGTGGAGTGATGCTCCACAAGATCGAATATGTAGTGCCTTAGAAGGCAACGCCAGAAGCATAATATACAACATAAATATAACAGTTTTTCGATCGTATAAAACGAATAATAGCAGTCAGTGTGAAAGTTGTGGTCATTTCTACGTTCCTGGCTACCTAGGCTGCACTCTAGGGCGTTGCTCCACCAGATCGAATAGGTAGGGACTTAGAAGTCAACGCCAGGAGCATAAAATACAATATAAGTACAACAGCTTTGCCATCGTATAAAATGAATAATTGCAAACAGTGTGAAGGTAATGGCCATTTCGACGTTCCGGGTAACCTAGGTTTCACACTAGGGCGTTGCTCCACCAGATCGAATAGCTAGGGACTTAGAATTCAACGCCAGAAGGATAAAATACAATATAAGTACAACAGTTTTTCCATCGTATAAAATGAATAATTGCAGACATTGTGAAAGTAATGGTCAT
The DNA here is from genome assembly GCF_051401765.1 of Calliopsis andreniformis. Lineage (NCBI taxonomy): Eukaryota > Metazoa > Arthropoda > Insecta > Hymenoptera > Andrenidae > Calliopsis > Calliopsis andreniformis. The sequence continues at coordinate 4,026,785 of NW_027480428.1, forward strand.
TTCTACGTTCCGGTCAACCTAGGTGTCACTCTAGGGCGTTGCTCCACCACATCTAATAGCTACGGCCTTAGAAGTCAACGCCAGGAGCATAAAATACAATATAAATACAACAGCTTTTCCATCGTATAAAATGAATAATTGCACACAGTGTGAAAGTAATGGTCATTTATACGTTCCGGGCAACCTAGGCTTCACTGTAGGGTGTTGCTCCACCAAATCGAATAGTTAGGGCCTTAGAAGACAACGCCCGAAGCATATAATACAATATAAGTACAACAGCTTTGCCATCGTATAAAATGAATAATTGCAAACAGTGTGAAAGTAATGGTCATTTCTACGTTCCGGTCAACCTAGGTGTCACTCTAGGGCGTTGCTCCACCACATCTAATAGCTACGGCCTTAGGACTTAACGCCGGAAGCATAAAATACAATATAAATACTACAGCTTTGCCATCTTATAAAATGAATAATTGCAAACAGTGTGAAGGTAATGGTCATTTCTACGTTCCGGGCAACCTAGGCTTCAGTCTAAGGCCTTCCTCCACCAGATCGAACAGTTAGGGCCTTAGAAATCAACGCCAGAAGCATAAAATACCATAAAGATGCAACAGCTTTCCTTCGTATAACAGGAATAACTGCAAACAGTGTGATAGTACTGGTCATTACTACGTTCCGGTTAAACTAGGCTTCACTCTACGGCGCTGCTCCACCAGATCGAGTAGCTAGGGTCTAAGAATTCAACGCCAGAAGAATAAAATGCAATATAAGTACAACAGTTTTTCCATCGTATACAATGAGTAATTGCTACCAGTGTGAAAGTTATGGTCATTTCTACGTCCCGGGCAACCTAGGCTTCACTGTAGAGTGATGCTCCACAAGATCGAATAGGTAGTGCCTTAGAAGGCAACGACAGAAGCATAATATACAACATCAATATAACAGTTTTTCGATCGTATAAAACGAATAATAGCAATCAGTGTGATAGTTGTGGTCATTTCTACGTTCCGGGCTACCTAGGCTGCACTCTAGGGCGTTGCTCCACCAGATCGAATAGGTAGGGCCATAGAAGTCAACGCCAGAAGCATAAAATACAATATAAATGCAACAGTTTTTCCATCATATAAAACGTGTAATTGCAACCAGTATGAAAGTTATGGTCATTTCTACTTTCCGGGCAACCTAGGCTACACCCTAGGACGTTGCTCCAGCAGATCGAATAGTTAGGTCCTTAGAAGTCAATGCCCGAAGCATAAAATGCAATAAAAATACAACAGTTTTTCCATCATATAACAGGAATAATTGCAACCAGTTTGAAAGTGATGGTCATTTCTACGTTCCGGGCAACCTCGGCTTCACTCTAGGGCGTTGCTCCCCCAGTTCGAATAGTTAGTGCCTTAGAAGGCAACGCCAGAAGCATAATATACAATATAAATATAACAGTTTTTCCATCGTATAAAACGAGTAATAGCAATCAGTGTGAAAGTTGTGGTCATTTCTACGTTCCGGGCTACCTAGGCTTCACCCAAGGGCGTAGTTTAACCAGATCGAATAGCTAGGGCCTAAGAAGTGAACGCCAGGAGCATAAAATACAATATAAACACAACAGCTTTTCCATCGTATAAAATGAATAATTGCACACAGTGTGAAAGTAATAGTCATTTATACGTTCCGGGCAACCTAGGCTTCACTGTAGGGCGTTGCTCCACCAAATCGAATAGTTAGGGCCTTAGAAGTCAACGCCCGAAGCATAAAATACAATATAAGTACATCAGCTTTGCCATCGTATAAAATGAATAATTGCAAACTGTGTGAAGGTAATGGCCATTTCTACTTTCGGAGCAACCTAGGCTGCACTCTAGGGTGTTGCTCCACCAGATGGAATAGCTAGGGCCTTAGAAGTCAACGCCCGGAGCATAAAATGCAAAATAAATATAACAGCTTTTCCATCGTATGAAACGAATAACAGCAACCAGTTGGAAAGTACTGGTCATTTCTACGTTCCGGGTAACCTAGGTTTCACACCAGGGCGTTGCTCCACCAGATCGAATGGCTAGGGACATAGAATTCAACGCCAGAAGGATAAAATACAATATATGTACAACAGTTTTTCCATCGTATGAAATGAATAATTGCAGACATAGTGAAAGTAATGGTCATTTCTACGTTCCGGGCAACCTAGGCTTCACTCTAGGGCGTTGCTCCACCAGATCGAATAGTTAGGGCCTAAGAAGTCAACGCCAGAAGCATAAAATACGATATAAATACAACAGCTTTTCCATCGTAGAAAACGATTAATGGCAGCCACTGTGAATGTTATGGTCATTTCTACGTTCCGGTCAACCTAGGCTTCACTCTAGGACGTTGCTCCACCAGATCGAATAGTTAGGGGCTATGAAGTCAACGCCAGAAGCTAAAATACAATAAAGGTGCAGCAGTTTTTCCATCGTATAACAGGAATAATTGCAACCAGTGTGAAGGTAATGGTATGTTCTACGTTCCGCGCAACCTAGGCTTCACTCTAGGGCGGTGCTCCACCAGATCAAATAGTTACGGCCTAAGAAGTCGACGCCAGAAGCATAAATTACAATATAAGTACAACAGCTTTTCCATCGTATATAATGTATATTTGCAGACAGTGTGGAAGTAATGGTCATTTCTACGTTCCGGGCAACCTAGGCTTCTCGCTAGGGTGTTGCTCCACCAGATGAAATAGCTAGGGCCTTAGAAGTCAACGCACGACGCATAAAATCCAAAATAAATAGAACAGTTTTTCCATTGTATAAAACGAATAACTGCAACCAGTCTGAAAGTACTGGTCATTTCTACGTTCCGGGTAACCTAGGTTTCACACTAGGGCGTTGCTCCACCAGATCGAATAGCTAGGGCCTTAGAAGTCAACGCCAGAAGCATAAAATACGATAAAGATGCAACAGCTTTCCATCGTATAACAGGAATAACTGCAAACAGTGTGATAGTACTGGTCATTTCTACGTTCCGGGTAATCTAGGCATCACTCTAGGGCGTTGCTCCACCAGATCGAATAGTTAGTGCCTTAGAAGTCAACGCCAGAAGCATAAAATACAATATAAATACAACAGTTTTTCCATCGTATAAAACGAATAATTGCTACCCGTATGGAAGTGATGGTCATTTCTACGTCCCGGGCAACCTAGGCTTCACTGTGGAGTGATGCTCCACAAGATCGAATAGGTAGTGCCTTAGAAGGCAACGCCAGAAGCATAATATACAACATAAATATAACAGTTTTTCGATCGTATAAAACGAATAATAGCAGTCAGTGTGAAAGTTGTGGTCATTTCTACGTTCCTGGCTACCTAGGCTGCACTCTAGGGCGTTGCTCCACCAGATCGAATAGGTAGGGACTTAGAAGTCAACGCCAGGAGCATAAAATACAATATAAGTACAACAGCTTTGCCATCGTATAAAATGAATAATTGCAAACAGTGTGAAGGTAATGGCCATTTCGACGTTCCGGGTAACCTAGGTTTCACACTAGGGCGTTGCTCCACCAGATCGAATAGCTAGGGACTTAGAATTCAACGCCAGAAGGATAAAATACAATATAAGTACAACAGTTTTTCCATCGTATAAAATGAATAATTGCAGACATTGTGAAAGTAATGGTCATTTCTACGTTCCGGTCAACCTAGGTGTCACTCTAGGGCGTTGCTCCACCACATCTAATAGCTACGGCCTTAGAAGTCAACGCCAGGAGCATAAAATACAATATAAATACAACAGCTTTTCCATCGTATAAAATGAATAATTGCACACAGTGTGAAAGTAATGGTCATTTATACGTTCCGGGCAACCTAGGCTTCACTGTAGGGCGTTGCTCCACCAAATCGAATAGTTAGGGCCTTAGAAGACAACGCCCGAAGCATATAATACAATATAAGTACAACAGCTTTGCCATCGTATAAAATGAATAATTGCAAACAGTGTGAAAGTAATGGTCATTTCTACGTTCCGGTCAACCCAGGTGTCACTCTAGGTCGTTGCTCCACCACATCTAATAGCTACGGCCTTAGGACTTAACGCCGGAAGCATAAAATACAATATAAATACTACAGCTTTGCCATCTTATAAAATGAATAATTGCAAACAGTGTGAAGGTAATGGTCATTTCTACGTTCCGGGCAACCTAGGCTTCAGTCTAAGGCCTTCCTCCACCAGATCGAACAGTTAGGGCCTTAGAAATCGACGCCAGAAGCATAAAATACCATAAAGATGCAACAGCTTTCCTTCGTATAACAGGAATAACTGCAAACAGTGTGATAGTACTGGTCATTACTACGTTCCGGTTAATCTAGGCTTCACTCTAGGGCGCTGCTCCACCAGATCGAGTAGCTAGGGACTAAGAATTCAACGCCAGAAGAATAAAATGCAATATAAGTACAACAGTTTTTCCATCGTATACAATGAGTAATTGCTACCAGTGTGAAAGTTATGGTCATTTCTACGTCCCGGGCAACCTAGGCTTCACTGTAGAGTGATGCTCCACAAGATCGAATAGGTAGTGCCTTAGAAGGCAAAGACAGAAGCATAATATACAACATAAATATAACAGTTTTTCGATCGTATAAAACGAATAATAGCAATCAGTGTGATAGTTGTGGTCATTTCTACGTTCCGGGCTACCTAGGCTGCACTCTAGGGCGTTGCTCCACCAGATCGAATAGTTAGGGCCATAGAAGTCAACGCCAGAAGCATAAAACACAATAAAAATGCAACAGTTTTTCCATCGTATAGCATGACTAATTGCAACCAGTGCGAAAGTAATGATCATTTCTACGTTCCGGGCAACCTAGGCTTCACTCTAGGGCGTTTCTCCACCAGACCAAACAGTTAGGGCCTTAGAAGTCAACGCCCGAAGCATAAAATGCGAAATAAATATAACAGCTCTTCCATCGTATGAAACGGATACCAGCAACCAGTCTGAAAGTACTGGACATTTCTACGTTCCGGGTAACCCAGGTTTCACACTAGGGCGTTGCTCCACCAGACCGAATAGTTAGGGCCTAAGAAGTGAACGCCAATATCATAAAATACTATATAAATACATCAGTTCTTCCATCATATAAAACGAATAATTGCAACCAGTATGAAAGTTCTGGTCATTTCTACGTTCCGGGCAACCTAGGCTTCACTCTATGGCGCTCTTCCACCACATCGAATAGCTACGGCCGCAGAAGTCAACGCCTGAAGCATAAAATACAATAAAAATACAACAGTCTTTCCATCCTATAACAGGAATAATTGCAACCCGTGTGAAAGTGATGGTCATTTCTACGTTCCGGGCAACACAGGCTTCACTCTATGGCGTTTTTCCTCCACATCGAATAGCTACGGCCTCAGAAGTCAACGCCTGAAGCATAAAATGCGATAAAAATACAACAGTCTTTCCATCCTATAACAGCAATAATTGCAACCCGTGTGAAAGTTATGGTCATTTCTACGTTCCGGGCAACCTAGGCTTCACCCCAGGGCGTTGTTCCATCAGACTGAATAGCTAGGGCCTAAGAAGTGAACGCCAGCAGCATAACAAACAATATAAATACAACAGTTTTTCCATCATATAAAACGAATAATTGCAACCAGTATGAAAGTTATGGTCATTTCTACGTTCCGGGCAACCTAGGCTTCACTCTATGGCGTTCTTCCACCACATCGAATAGCTACGGCCTCAGATGTCAACGCCTGAAGCATAAAATACAATAAAAATACAACAGTCTTTCCATCCTATAACAGGAATAATTGCAACCCGTGTGGAAGTTATGGTCATTTCTACGTTCCTGGCAACCTAGGCTTCACTCTGGGGCGGTGCTCCACCAAATCGAATAGCTAGGGCCTTAGAAGTCAACCCCAGAAGCATAAAATACAATAAAGATGCAAAAGTTTTTTCATCGTATAGCAGGAATAACTGCAAACAGTATGAAAGTACTTGTCATTTCTACGTTCGGGGTAACCTAGGTTTCACTCTAGGGCGTTGCTCCAACAGATCGAATATCTAGGGACTTAGAATTCAACGCCATAAGAATAAAATTCAATATAAACACAACAGTTTTTCCATCGTATAAAACGAATAATAGCAACCAGTGTGAAAGTTATGGTCATTTCTACGTACCGGGCAACCTGGGCTTCACTCTAGGGCGTTGCTCTACCAGATCGAATAGTTAGGGCCTTAGAAGTCAACGCCCGAAGCATAAAATACAAAATAAATAGAACAGTTTTTCCATCGTATAAAACGAATAATTGCTACCAGTGTGAAAGTTATGGTCATTTCTACTTTCCGGGCAACCTAGGCTTCACCCCAGGGCGTTGTTTAACCAGATGGAATAGTTAGGGCCTAAGAAGTCAACGCCAGAAGCATAAAATACGATATAAATACAACAGCTTTTACATCGTATAAAACAAATAATTGCAACCAGTTTGATAGTGATGGTCACTTCTACGTACCGGGCAACCTAGGCTTCACTCTAGGGCGTTGCTCCACCAGATCGAATAGTTAGGGCCTTGGAAGTCAACGCCCGAAGCATAAAATATTAAATAAATAGAACAGTTTTTCCATCGTATAAAACGAAAAATTGCTGCCAGTGTGGAAGTTATGGTAATTTCTACTTTCCGGGCAACCTAGGCTTCACCCTAGGGCGTTGTTCCACCAGATGGAATAGTTAGGGCCTAAGAAGTCAGCGCCAGAAGCATAAAATACGATATAAATACAACAGCTTTTCCATCGTATAAAACAAGTAATTGCAACCAGTTTGATAGTGATGGTCATTTCTACGTACCGGGCAACCTAGGCTTCACTCTAGGGCGTTGCTCCACCAGATCGAATAGTTAGGGCCTTAGAAGTCAACGCCCGAAGCGTAAAATACAAAATAAATAAAACAGTTTTTCCATCGTACAAAACGAAAAATTGCAAACAGTGTGAAAGATATGGACATTTCTACGATCCGGGCTACCTAGGCTTCCCTCTATGGCGTTCTTCCACCACATCGAATAGCAACGGCCTCAGAAGTCAACGCCAGAAGCTTAAATACAATATAAATATAACAGTTTTTCCATCGTATACAACGAATAATAGCAACCAGTGTGAAAGTTATGGTCATTTCTACGTTCCGGGCAACCTAGGTTTCACTCTACGGCGATTCTCCACCAGATCAAACAGTTAGGGTCTTAGAAGTCAACGCCCGAAGCATAAAATACAAAATAAATAGAACGGTTTTTCTATTGTATAAAACGAATAATTGCTGCCAGTGTAAAAGTTATGGTCATTTCTACGTTCCGGGCAACCCAGGCTTCACCCTAGGGCGTTGTACCACCAGATCGAATAGTTAGGGCCTAAGAAGTCAACGCCAGGAGCATAAAAAACGATATAAATACAACAGCTTTTCCATCGTATAAAACGAATAATTGCAACCAGTGTGGAAGTTATGGTCATTTCTACGTTCCGGGAAACCTAGGCTTCACTCTAGGGCGGTGCTCCACCAAATCGAATAACTAGGGCCTTAGAAGTCAACGCCAGAAGCATAAAACACAATAAAGATGCAAAAGTTTTTTCATCGTATAACAGGAATAACTGCAAACAGTATGAAAGTACTTGTCATTTTTACGTTCCGGGTAACCTAGGTTTCACTCTAGGGCGTTGCTCAACAAGATCGAATAGCTAGGGACTTAGAATTAAACGCCATAAGAATAAAATACAATATAAATACAACAGTTTTTCCATCGTATAAAACGAATAATAGCAACCAGTGTGAAAATTATGGTCATTTCTACGTACCGGGCAACCTGGGCTTCACTCTAGGGCGTTGCTCTACCAGATCGAATAGTTAGGGCCTAAGAAGTCAACGCCAGAAGCATAAAATACGATATAAATACAACAGCTTTTCCACCGTATAAAAGAAAATAATTGCAAACAGTGTGAAGGTAATGGTCATTTCTACGTTCCGGGCAACCTAGGCTTCACCCTAGGGCGCTGCTCCACCAGATCAAACAGTTAGGGCCTTAGAAGTCAACGCCCGAAGCATAAAATACAAAATAAATAGAACAGTTTTTCCATTGTATAAAACGAATAATTGCTACCAGTGTAAAAGTTATGGTCATTTCTGCGTTCCGGGCAACCTAGGCTTCACTCTAGGGCGTTGCTCCACCAGATCGAATAGTTAGGGCCTAAGAAGTCAACGCCAGAAGCATAAAATACGATATAAATACAACAGCTTTTCCATCGTAGAAAACGATTAATGGCAGCCACTGTGAATGTTATGGTCATTTCTACGTTCCGGTCAACCTAGGCTTCACTCTAGGACGTTGCTCCACCAGATCGAATAGTTAGGGGCTATGAAGTCAACGCCAGAAGCTAAAATACAATAAAGGTGCAGCAGTTTTTCCATCGTATAACAGGAATAATTGCAACCAGTGTGAAGGTAATGGTATGTTCTACGTTCCGCGCAACCTAGGCTTCACTCTAGGGCGGTGCTCCACCAGATCAAATAGTTACGGCCTAAGAAGTCGACGCCAGAAGCATAAATTACAATATAAGTACAACAGCTTTTCCATCGTATATAATGTATATTTGCAGACAGTGTGGAAGTAATGGTCATTTCTACGTTCCGGGCAACCTAGGCTTCTCGCTAGGGTGTTGCTCCACCAGATGAAATAGCTAGGGCCTTAGAAGTCAACGCACGACGCATAAAATCCAAAATAAATAGAACAGTTTTTCCATTGTATAAAACGAATAACTGCAACCAGTCTGAAAGTACTGGTCATTTCTACGTTCCGGGTAACCTAGGTTTCACACTAGGGCGTTGCTCCACCAGATCGAATAGCTAGGGCCTTAGAAGTCAACGCCAGAAGCATAAAATACGATAAAGATGCAACAGCTTTCCATCGTATAACAGGAATAACTGCAAACAGTGTGATAGTACTGGTCATTTCTACGTTCCGGGTAATCTAGGCATCACTCTAGGGCGTTGCTCCACCAGATCGAATAGTTAGTGCCTTAGAAGTCAACGCCAGAAGCATAAAATACAATATAAATACAACAGTTTTTCCATCGTATAAAACGAATAATTGCTACCCGTATGGAAGTGATGGTCATTTCTACGTCCCGGGCAACCTAGGCTTCACTGTGGAGTGATGCTCCACAAGATCGAATAGGTAGTGCCTTAGAAGGCAACGCCAGAAGCATAATATACAACATAAATATAACAGTTTTTCGATCGTATAAAACGAATAATAGCAGTCAGTGTGAAAGTTGTGGTCATTTCTACGTTCCTGGCTACCTAGGCTGCACTCTAGGGCGTTGCTCCACCAGATCGAATAGGTAGGGACTTAGAAGTCAACGCCAGGAGCATAAAATACAATATAAGTACAACAGCTTTGCCATCGTATAAAATGAATAATTGCAAACAGTGTGAAGGTAATGGCCATTTCGACGTTCCGGGTAACCTAGGTTTCACACTAGGGCGTTGCTCCACCAGATCGAATAGCTAGGGACTTAGAATTCAACGCCAGAAGGATAAAATACAATATAAGTACAACAGTTTTTCCATCGTATAAAATGAATAATTGCAGACATTGTGAAAGTAATGGTCATTTCTACGTTCCGGTCAACCTAGGTGTCACTCTAGGGCGTTGCTCCACCACATCTAATAGCTACGGCCTTAGAAGTCAACGCCAGGAGCATAAAATACAATATAAATACAACAGCTTTTCCATCGTATAAAATGAATAATTGCACACAGTGTGAAAGTAATGGTCATTTATACGTTCCGGGCAACCTAGGCTTCACTGTAGGGCGTTGCTCCACCAAATCGAATAGTTAGGGCCTTAGAAGACAACGCCCGAAGCATATAATACAATATAAGTACAACAGCTTTGCCATCGTATAAAATGAATAATTGCAAACAGTGTGAAAGTAATGGTCATTTCTACGTTCCGGTCAACCTAGGTGTCACTCTAGGGCGTTGCTCCACCACATCTAATAGCTACGGCCTTAGGACTTAACGCCGGAAGCATAAAATACAATATAAATACTACAGCTTTGCCATCTTATAAAATGAATAATTGCAAACAGTGTGAAGGTAATGGTCATTTCTACGTTCCGGGCAACCTAGGCTTCAGTCTAAGGCCTTCCTCCACCAGATCGAACAGTTAGGGCCTTAGAAATCGACGCCAGAAGCATAAAATACCATAAAGATGCAACAGCTTTCCTTCGTATAACAGGAATAACTGCAAACAGTGTGATAGTACTGGTCATTACTACGTTCCGGTTAATCTAGGCTTCACTCTACGGCTCTGCTCCACCAGATCGAGTAGCTAGGGACTAAGAATTCAACGCCAGAAGAATAAAATGCAATATAAGTACAACAGTTTTTCCATCGTATACAATGTGTAATTGCTACCAGTGTGAAAGTTATGGTCATTTCTACGTCCCGGGCAACCTAGGCTTCACTGTAGAGTGTTGCTCCACAAGATCGAATAGGTAGTGCCTTAGAAGGCAACGACAGAAGCATAATATACAACACAAATATAACAGTTTTTCGATCGTATAAAACGAATAATAGCAATCAGTGTGATAGTTGTGGTCATTTCTACGTTCCGGGCTACCTAGGCTGCACTCTAGGGCGTTGCTCCACCAGATCGAATAGGTAGGGCCATAGAAGTCAACGCCAGAAGCATAAAATACAATATAAGTGCAACAGTTTTTCCATCATATAAAACGTGTAATTGCAACCAGTATGAAAGTTATGGTCATTTCTACTTTCCGGGCAACCTAGGCTACACACTAGGACGTTGCTCCAGCAGATCGATTAGTTAGGGCCTTAGAAGTCAATGCCCGAAGCATAAAATGCAATAAAAATACAACAGTTTTTCCATCATATAACAGGAATAATTGCAACCAGTTTGAAAGTGATGGTCATTTCTACGTTCCGGGCAACCTCGGCTTCACTCTAGGGCGTTGCTCCCCCAGTTCGAATAGTTAGTGCCTTAGAAGGCAACGCCAGAAGCATAATATACAATATAAATATAACAGTTTTTCCATCGTATAAAACGAGTAATAGCAATCAGTGTGAAAGTTGTGGTCATTTCTACGTTCCGGGCTACCTAGGCTTCACCCAAGGGCGTTGTTTAACCAGATCGAATAGCTAGGGCCTAAGAAGTGAACGCCAGGAGCATAAAATACAATATAAACACAACAGCTTTTCCATCGTATAAAATGAATAATTGCACGCAGTGTGAAAGTAATAGTCATTTATACGTTCCGGGCAACCTAGGCTTCACTGTAGGGCGTTGCTCCACCAAATCGAATAGTTAGGGCCTTAGAAGTCAACGCCCGAAGCATAAAATACAATATAACTACATCAGCTTTGCCATCGTATAAAATGAATAATTGCAAACTGTGTGAAGGTAATGGCCATTTCTACGTTCCGAGCAACCTAGGCTGCACTCTAGGGTGTTGCTCCACCAGATGGAATAGCTAGGGCCTTAGAAGTCAACGCCCGAAGCATAAAATGCAAAATAAATATTACAGCTTTTCCATCGTATGAAACGAATAACAGCAACCAGTTGGAAAGTACTTGTCATTTGTACGTTCCGGGTAACCTAGGTTTCACACCAGGGCGTTGCTCCACCAGATCGAATTGCTAGGGACATAGAATTCAACGCCAGAAGGATAAAATACAATATATGTACAACAGTTTTTCCATCTTATGAAATGAATAATTGCAGACATAGTGAAAGTAATGGTCATTTCTACGTTCCGGGCAACCTAGGCTTCACTCTAGGGCGTTGCTCCACCAGACCAAACAGTTAGGGCCTTAGAAGTCAACGCCCGAAGCATAAAATGCGAAATAAATATAACAGCTCTTCCATCGTATGAAACGGATACCAGCAACCAGTCTGAAAGTACTGGACATTTCTACGTTCCGGGTAACCCAGGTTTCACACTAGGGCGTTGCTCCACCAGACCGAATAGTTAGGGCCTAAGAAGTGAACGCCAGCATCATAAAATACTATATAAATACATCAGTTCTTCCATCATATAAAACGAATAATTGCAACCAGTATGAAAGTTCTGGTCATTTCTACGTTCCGGGCAACCTAGGCTTCACTCTATGGCGCTCTTCCACCACATCGAATAGCTACGGCCGCAGAAGTCAACGCCTGAAGCATAAAATACAATAAAAATAAACAGTCTTTCCATCCTATAACAGGAATAATTGCAACCCGTGTGAAAGTGATGGTCATTTCTACGTTCCGGGCAACACAGGCTTCACTCTATGGCGTTTTTCCTCCACATCGAATAGCTACGGCCTCAGAAGTCAACGCCTGAAGCATAAAATGCGATAAAAATACAACAGTCTTTCCATCCTATAACAGCAATAATTGCAACCCGTGTGAAAGTTATGGTCATTTCTACGTTCCGGGCAACCTAGGCTTCACCCCAGGGCGTTGTTCCATCAGACTGAATAGTTAGGGCCTAAGAAGTGAACGCCAGCAGCATAAAATACAATATAAATACATCAGTTCTTCCATCATATAAAACGAATGATTGCAACCAGTATGATAGCTATGGTCATTTCTTCGTTCCGAGCAACCAAGGCTTCACTATATGGCGTTCATCCACCATATCGAATAGCTACGGCCTCAGAAGTCAACGCCCGAAGCATAAAATGCAATAAAAGTACAACAGTGTTTCCACCATATAACAGGAATAATTGCAACCAGTTTGAAGGTGATGGCCGATTCTACGTTCCGGGCAACCTAGGCCTCACTCTAGGTCGTTGCTCCACCAGATCGAATAGCTTGGGCCTAAGAAGTGAACGCCAGCAGCATAAAATACAATATAAATACAACAGCTTTTCCATCATATAAAACGAATAATTGCAACCAGTATGAAAGTTCTGGTCATTTCTACGTTCCGGGCAACCTAGGCTTCACTCTATGGCGCTCTTCCACTACATCGAATAGCTACGGCCTCAGAAGTCAATGCCTGAGGCATAAAATACAATAAAAATACAACAGTCTTTCCATCCTATAACAGGAATAATTGCAACCCGTGTGAAAGTGATGGTCATTCCTACGTTCCGGGCAACCTAGGCTTCACTATATGGCGTTCATCCACCAGATCGAATAGCTACGGCCTCAGAAGTCAACGCCCGAAGCATAAAATGCAATAAAAGTACAACAGTGTTTCCACCATATAACAGGAATAATTGCAACCAGTTTGAAAGTGATGGCCGATTCTACGTTCCGGGCAACCTAGGCCTCACTCTAGGTCGTTGCTCCACCAGATCGAATAGCTTGGGCCTTAGAAGTCAACGCCCGAAGCATAAAATGCAAAATAAATAGAACAGTTTTTCCATTGTATAAAACGAATAACTGTAACCAGTGTGAAAGTACTGGTCATTTCTACGTTCCGGGCAACCTAGGCTTCACTGTATGGCGTTGCTCCACCAAATCGAATAGTTAGGGCCTTAGAAGTCAACGCCCGAAGCATCAAATACAATATAAGTACAACAGTTTTTCCATCGTATAAAATGAATGATTGCGAACATTGTGAAAGTAATGGTCATTTCTACGTGCCCGGCAACCTACGTGTCACTCTAGGGCGTTGGTGCTCCACATCTGATAGCTACGGCCTTAGGGCTTAACGCCGGAAGCATAAAATACAATATAAATACTACAGCTTTGCCATCTTATAAAATGAATAATTGCAAACAGTGTGAAGGTAATGGTCATTTCTACGTTCCGGGCAACCTAGGCTTCAGTCTAAGGCCTTCCTCCACCAGATCGAACAGTTAGGGCCTTAGAAATCAACGCCAGAAGCATAAAATACCATAAAGATGCAACAGCTTTCCTTCGTATAACAGGAATAACTGCAAACAGTGTGATAGTACTGGTCATTACTACGTTCCGGTTAATCTAGGCTTCACTCTAGGGCGCTGCTCCACCAGATCGAGTAGCTAGGGACTAAGAATTCAACGCCAGAAGAATAAAATGCAATATAAGTACAACAGTTTTTCCATCCTATACAATGAGTAATTGCTACCAGTGTGAAAGTTATGGTCATTTCTACGTCCCGGGCAACCTAGGCTTCACTGTAGAGTGATGCTCCACAAGATCGAATAGGTAGTGCCTTAGAAGTCAACGCCCGAACCATAAAATGCAAAATAAATATAACAGCCTTTCCATCGTATGAAACGGATAACAGCAACCAGTCTGAAAGTACTGGTCATTTCTACGTTCCGGGCAACCTCGGCTTCACTCTAGGGCGTTGCTCCCCCAGTTCGAATAGTTAGTGCCTTAGAAGGCAACGCCAGAAGCATAATATACAATATAAATATAACAGTTTTTCCATCGTATAAAACGAGTAATAGCAATCAGTGTGAAAGTTGTGGTCATTTCTACGTTCCGGGCTACCTAGGCTTCACCCAAGGGCGTAGTTTAACCAGATCGAATAGCTAGGGCCTAAGAAGTGAACGCCAGGAGCATAAAATACAATATAAACACAACAGCTTTTCCATCGTATAAAATGAATAATTGCACACAGTGTGAAAGTAATAGTCATTTATACGTTCCGGGCAACCTAGGCTTCACTGTAGGGCGTTGCTCCACCAAATCGAATAGTTAGGGCCTTAGAAGTCAACGCCCGAAGCATAAAATACAATATAAGTACATCAGCTTTGCCATCGTATAAAATGAATAATTGCAAACTGTGTGAAGGTAATGGCCATTTCTACGTTCGGAGCAACCTAGGCTGCACTCTAGGGTGTTGCTCCACCAGATGGAATAGCTAGGGCCTTAGAAGTCAACGCCCGGAGCATAAAATGCAAAATAAATATAACAGCTTTTCCATCGTATGAAACGAATAACAGCAACCAGTTGGAAAGTACTGGTCATTTCTACGTTCCGGGTAACCTAGGTTTCACACCAGGGCGTTGCTCCACCAGATCGAATGGCTAGGGACATAGAATTCAACGCCAGAAGGATAAAATACAATATATGTACAACAGTTTTTCCATCGTATGAAATGAATAATTGCAGACATAGTGAAAGTAATGGTCATTTCTACGTTCCGGGCAACCTAGGCTTCACTCTAGGGCGTTGCTCCACCAGATCGAATAGTTAGGGCCTAAGAAGTCAACGCCAGAAGCATAAAATACGATATAAATACAACAGCTTTTCCATCGTAGAAAACGATTAATGGCAGCCACTGTGAATGTTATGGTCATTTCTACGTTCCGGTCAACCTAGGCTTCACTCTAGGACGTTGCTCCACCAGATCGAATAGTTAGGGGCTATGAAGTCAACGCCAGAAGCTAAAATACAATAAAGGTGCAGCAGTTTTTCCATCGTATAACAGGAATAATTGCAACCAGTGTGAAGGTAATGGTATGTTCTACGTTCCGCGCAACCTAGGCTTCACTCTAGGGCGGTGCTCCACCAGATCAAATAGTTACGGCCTAAGAAGTCGACGCCAGAAGCATAAATTACAATATAAGTACAACAGCTTTTCCATCGTATATAATGTATATTTGCAGACAGTGTGGAAGTAATGGTCATTTCTACGTTCCGGGCAACCTAGGCTTCTCGCTAGGGTGTTGCTCCACCAGATGAAATAGCTAGGGCCTTAGAAGTCAACGCACGACGCATAAAATCCAAAATAAATAGAACAGTTTTTCCATTGTATAAAACGAATAACTGCAACCAGTCTGAAAGTACTGGTCATTTCTACGTTCCGGGTAACCTAGGTTTCACACTAGGGCGTTGCTCCACCAGATCGAATAGCTAGGGCCTTAGAAGTCAACGCCAGAAGCATAAAATACGATAAAGATGCAACAGCTTTCCATCGTATAACAGGAATAACTGCAAACAGTGTGATAGTACTGGTCATTTCTACGTTCCGGGTAATCTAGGCATCACTCTAGGGCGTTGCTCCACCAGATCGAATAGTTAGTGCCTTAGAAGTCAACGCCAGAAGCATAAAATACAATATAAATACAACAGTTTTTCCATCGTATAAAACGAATAATTGCTACCCGTATGGAAGTGATGGTCATTTCTACGTCCCGGGCAACCTAGGCTTCACTGTGGAGTGATGCTCCACAAGATCGAATAGGTAGTGCCTTAGAAGGCAACGCCAGAAGCATAATATACAACATAAATATAACAGTTTTTCGATCGTATAAAACGAATAATAGCAGTCAGTGTGAAAGTTGTGGTCATTTCTACGTTCCTGGCTACCTAGGCTGCACTCTAGGGCGTTGCTCCACCAGATCGAATAGGTAGGGACTTAGAAGTCAACGCCAGGAGCATAAAATACAATATAAGTACAACAGCTTTGCCATCGTATAAAATGAATAATTGCAAACAGTGTGAAGGTAATGGCCATTTCGACGTTCCGGGTAACCTAGGTTTCACACTAGGGCGTTGCTCCACCAGATCGAATAGCTAGGGACTTAGAATTCAACGCCAGAAGGATAAAATACAATATAAGTACAACAGTTTTTCCATCGTATAAAATGAATAATTGCAGACATTGTGAAAGTAATGGTCATTTCTACGTTCCGGTCAACCTAGGTGTCACTCTAGGGCGTTGCTCCACCACATCTAATAGCTACGGCCTTAGAAGTCAACGCCAGGAGCATAAAATACAATATAAATACAACAGCTTTTCCATCGTATAAAATGAATAATTGCACACAGTGTGAAAGTAATGGTCATTTATACGTTCCGGGCAACCTAGGCTTCACTGTAGGGCGTTGCTCCACCAAATCGAATAGTTAGGGCCTTAGAAGACAACGCCCGAAGCATATAATACAATATAAGTACAACAGCTTTGCCATCGTATAAAATGAATAATTGCAAACAGTGTGAAAGTAATGGTCATTTCTACGTTCCGGTCAACCCAGGTGTCACTCTAGGTCGTTGCTCCACCACATCTAATAGCTACGGCCTTAGGACTTAACGCCGGAAGCATAAAATACAATATAAATACTACAGCTTTGCCATCTTATAAAATGAATAATTGCAAACAGTGTGAAGGTAATGGTCATTTCTACGTTCCGGGCAACCTAGGCTTCAGTCTAAGGCCTTCCTCCACCAGATCGAACAGTTAGGGCCTTAGAAATCGACGCCAGAAGCATAAAATACCATAAAGATGCAACAGCTTTCCTTCGTATAACAGGAATAACTGCAAACAGTGTGATAGTACTGGTCATTACTACGTTCCGGTTAATCTAGGCTTCACTCTAGGGCGCTGCTCCACCAGATCGAGTAGCTAGGGACTAAGAATTCAACGCCAGAAGAATAAAATGCAATATAAGTACAACAGTTTTTCCATCGTATACAATGAGTAATTGCTACCAGTGTGAAAGTTATGGTCATTTCTACGTCCCGGGCAACCTAGGCTTCACTGTAGAGTGATGCTCCACAAGATCGAATAGGTAGTGCCTTAGAAGGCAAAGACAGAAGCATAATATACAACATAAATATAACAGTTTTTCGATCGTATAAAACGAATAATAGCAATCAGTGTGATAGTTGTGGTCATTTCTACGTTCCGGGCTACCTAGGCTGCACTCTAGGGCGTTGCTCCACCAGATCGAATAGTTAGGGCCATAGAAGTCAACGCCAGAAGCATAAAACACAATAAAAATGCAACAGTTTTTCCATCGTATAGCATGACTAATTGCAACCAGTGCGAAAGTAATGATCATTTCTACGTTCCGGGCAACCTAGGCTTCACTCTAGGGCGTTTCTCCACCAGACCAAACAGTTAGGGCCTTAGAAGTCAACGCCCGAAGCATAAAATGCGAAATAAATATAACAGCTCTTCCATCGTATGAAACGGATACCAGCAACCAGTCTGAAAGTACTGGACATTTCTACGTTCCGGGTAACCCAGGTTTCACACTAGGGCGTTGCTCCACCAGACCGAATAGTTAGGGCCTAAGAAGTGAACGCCAATATCATAAAATACTATATAAATACATCAGTTCATCCATCATATAAAACGAATAATTGCAACCAGTATGAAAGTTCTGGTCATTTCTACGTTCCGGGCAACCTAGGCTTCACTCTATGGCGCTCTTCCACCACATCGAATAGCTACGGCCGCAGAAGTCAACGCCTGAAGCATAAAATACAATAAAAATACAACAGTCTTTCCATCCTATAACAGGAATAATTGCAACCCGTGTGAAAGTGATGGTCATTTCTACGTTCCGGGCAACACAGGCTTCACTCTATGGCGTTTTTCCTCCACATCGAATAGCTACGGCCTCAGAAGTCAACGCCTGAAGCATAAAATGCGATAAAAATACAACAGTCTTTCCATCCTATAACAGCAATAATTGCAACCCGTGTGAAAGTTATGGTCATTTCTACGTTCCGGGCAACCTAGGCTTCACCCCAGGGCGTTGTTCCATCAGACTGAATAGCTAGGGCCTAAGAAGTGAACGCCAGCAGCATAACAAACAATATAAATACAACAGTTTTTCCATCATATAAAACGAATAATTGCAACCAGTATGAAAGTTATGGTCATTTCTACGTTCCGGGCAACCTAGGCTTCACTCTATGGCGTTCTTCCACCACATCGAATAGCTACGGCCTCAGATGTCAACGCCTGAAGCATAAAATACAATAAAAATACAACAGTCTTTCCATCCTATAACAGGAATAATTGCAACCCGTGTGGAAGTTATGGTCATTTCTACGTTCCTGGCAACCTAGGCTTCACTCTGGGGCGGTGCTCCACCAAATCGAATAGCTAGGGCCTTAGAAGTCAACCCCAGAAGCATAAAATACAATAAAGATGCAAAAGTTTTTTCATCGTATAGCAGGAATAACTGCAAACAGTATGAAAGTACTTGTCATTTCTACGTTCGGGGTAACCTAGGTTTCACTCTAGGGCGTTGCTCCAACAGATCGAATATCTAGGGACTTAGAATTCAACGCCATAAGAATAAAATTCAATATAAACACAACAGTTTTTCCATCGTATAAAACGAATAATAGCAACCAGTGTGAAAGTTATGGTCATTTCTACGTACCGGGCAACCTGGGCTTCACTCTAGGGCGTTGCTCTACCAGATCGAATAGTTAGGGCCTTAGAAGTCAACGCCCGAAGCATAAAATACAAAATAAATAGAACAGTTTTTCCATCGTATAAAACGAATAATTGCTACCAGTGTGAAAGTTATGGTCATTTCTACTTTCCGGGCAACCTAGGCTTCACCCCAGGGCGTTGTTTAACCAGATGGAATAGTTAGGGCCTAAGAAGTCAACGCCAGAAGCATAAAATACGATATAAATACAACAGCTTTTACATCGTATAAAACAAATAATTGCAACCAGTTTGATAGTGATGGTCACTTCTACGTACCGGGCAACCTAGGCTTCACTCTAGGGCGTTGCTCCACCAGATCGAATAGTTAGGGCCTTGGAAGTCAACGCCCGAAGCATAAAATATTAAATAAATAGAACAGTTTTTCCATCGTATAAAACGAAAAATTGCTGCCAGTGTGGAAGTTATGGTAATTTCTACTTTCCGGGCAACCTAGGCTTCACCCTAGGGCGTTGTTCCACCAGATGGAATAGTTAGGGCCTAAGAAGTCAGCGCCAGAAGCATAAAATACGATATAAATACAACAGCTTTTCCATCGTATAAAACAAGTAATTGCAACCAGTTTGATAGTGATGGTCATTTCTACGTACCGGGCAACCTAGGCTTCACTCTAGGGCGTTGCTCCACCAGATCGAATAGTTAGGGCCTTAGAAGTCAACGCCCGAAGCGTAAAATACAAAATAAATAAAACAGTTTTTCCATCGTACAAAACGAAAAATTGCAAACAGTGTGAAAGATATGGACATTTCTACGATCCGGGCTACCTAGGCTTCCCTCTATGGCGTTCTTCCACCACATCGAATAGCAACGGCCTCAGAAGTCAACGCCAGAAGCTTAAATACAATATAAATATAACAGTTTTTCCATCGTATACAACGAATAATAGCAACCAGTGTGAAAGTTATGGTCATTTCTACGTTCCGGGCAACCTAGGTTTCACTCTACGGCGATTCTCCACCAGATCAAACAGTTAGGGTCTTAGAAGTCAACGCCCGAAGCATAAAATACAAAATAAATAGAACGGTTTTTCTATTGTATAAAACGAATAATTGCTGCCAGTGTAAAAGTTATGGTCATTTCTACGTTCCGGGCAACCCAGGCTTCACCCTAGGGCGTTGTACCACCAGATCGAATAGTTAGGGCCTAAGAAGTCAACGCCAGGAGCATAAAAAACGATATAAATACAACAGCTTTTCCATCGTATAAAACGAATAATTGCAACCAGTGTGGAAGTTATGGTCATTTCTACGTTCCGGGAAACCTAGGCTTCACTCTAGGGCGGTGCTCCACCAAATCGAATAACTAGGGCCTTAGAAGTCAACGCCAGAAGCATAAAACACAATAAAGATGCAAAAGTTTTTTCATCGTATAACAGGAATAACTGCAAACAGTATGAAAGTACTTGTCATTTTTACGTTCCGGGTAACCTAGGTTTCACTCTAGGGCGTTGCTCAACAAGATCGAATAGCTAGGGACTTAGAATTAAACGCCATAAGAATAAAATACAATATAAATACAACAGTTTTTCCATCGTATAAAACGAATAATAGCAACCAGTGTGAAAATTATGGTCATTTCTACGTACCGGGCAACCTGGGCTTCACTCTAGGGCGTTGCTCTACCAGATCGAATAGTTAGGGCCTAAGAAGTCAACGCCAGAAGCATAAAATACGATATAAATACAACAGCTTTTCCACCGTATAAAAGAAAATAATTGCAAACAGTGTGAAGGTAATGGTCATTTCTACGTTCCGGGCAACCTAGGCTTCACCCTAGGGCGCTGCTCCACCAGATCAAACAGTTAGGGCCTTAGAAGTCAACGCCCGAAGCATAAAATACAAAATAAATAGAACAGTTTTTCCATTGTATAAAACGAATAATTGCTACCAGTGTAAAAGTTATGGTCATTTCTGCGTTCCGGGCAACCTAGGCTTCACTCTAGGGCGTTGCTCCACCAGATCGAATAGTTAGGGCCTAAGAAGTCAACGCCAGAAGCATAAAATACGATATAAATACAACAGCTTTTCCATCGTAGAAAACGATTAATGGCAGCCACTGTGAATGTTATGGTCATTTCTACGTTCCGGTCAACCTAGGCTTCACTCTAGGACGTTGCTCCACCAGATCGAATAGTTAGGGGCTATGAAGTCAACGCCAGAAGCTAAAATACAATAAAGGTGCAGCAGTTTTTCCATCGTATAACAGGAATAATTGCAACCAGTGTGAAGGTAATGGTATGTTCTACGTTCCGCGCAACCTAGGCTTCACTCTAGGGCGGTGCTCCACCAGATCAAATAGTTACGGCCTAAGAAGTCGACGCCAGAAGCATAAATTGCAATATAAGTACAACAGCTTTTCCATCGTATATAATGTATATTTGCAGACAGTGTGGAAGTAATGGTCATTTCTACGTTCCGGGCAACCTAGGCTTCTCGCTAGGGTGTTGCTCCACCAGATGAAATAGCTAGGGCCTTAGAAGTCAACGCACGACGCATAAAATCCAAAATAAATAGAACAGTTTTTCCATTGTATAAAACGAATAACTGCAACCAGTCTGAAAGTACTGGTCATTTCTACGTTCCGGGTAACCTAGGTTTCACACTAGGGCGTTGCTCCACCAGATCGAATAGCTAGGGCCTTAGAAGTCAACGCCAGAAGCATAAAATACGATAAAGATGCAACAGCTTTCCATCGTATAACAGGAATAACTGCAAACAGTGTGATAGTACTGGTCATTTCTACGTTCCGGGTAATCTAGGCATCACTCTAGGGCGTTGCTCCACCAGATCGAATAGTTAGTGCCTTAGAAGTCAACGCCAGAAGCATAAAATACAATATAAATACAACAGTTTTTCCATCGTATAAAACGAATAATTGCTACCCGTATGGAAGTGATGGTCATTTCTACGTCCCGGGCAACCTAGGCTTCACTGTGGAGTGATGCTCCACAAGATCGAATAGGTAGTGCCTTAGAAGGCAACGCCAGAAGCATAATATACAACATAAATATAACAGTTTTTCGATCGTATAAAACGAATAATAGCAGTCAGTGTGAAAGTTGTGGTCATTTCTACGTTCCTGGCTACCTAGGCTGCACTCTAGGGCGTTGCTCCACCAGATCGAATAGGTAGGGACTTAGAAGTCAACGCCAGGAGCATAAAATACAATATAAGTACAACAGCTTTGCCATCGTATAAAATGAATAATTGCAAACAGTGTGAAGGTAATGGCCATTTCGACGTTCCGGGTAACCTAGGTTTCACACTAGGGCGTTGCTCCACCAGATCGAATAGCTAGGGACTTAGAATTCAACGCCAGAAGGATAAAATACAATATAAGTACAACAGTTTTTCCATCGTATAAAATGAATAATTGCAGACATTGTGAAAGTAATGGTCATTTCTACGTTCCGGTCAACCTAGGTGTCACTCTAGGGCGTTGCTCCACCACATCTAATAGCTACGGCCTTAGAAGTCAACGCCAGGAGCATAAAATACAATATAAATACAACAGCTTTTCCATCGTATAAAATGAATAATTGCACACAGTGTGAAAGTAATGGTCATTTATACGTTCCGGGCAACCTAGGCTTCACTGTAGGGCGTTGCTCCACCAAATCGAATAGTTAGGGCCTTAGAAGACAACGCCCGAAGCATATAATACAATATAAGTACAACAGCTTTGCCATCGTATAAAATGAATAATTGCAAACAGTGTGAAAGTAATGGTCATTTCTACGTTCCGGTCAACCTAGGTGTCACTCTAGGGCGTTGCTCCACCACATCTAATAGCTACGGCCTTAGGACTTAACGCCGGAAGCATAAAATACAATATAAATACTACAGCTTTGCCATCTTATAAAATGAATAATTGCAAACAGTGTGAAGGTAATGGTCATTTCTACGTTCCGGGCAACCTAGGCTTCAGTCTAAGGCCTTC
This sequence comes from Calliopsis andreniformis, assembly GCF_051401765.1. Taxonomy (NCBI): domain Eukaryota; kingdom Metazoa; phylum Arthropoda; class Insecta; order Hymenoptera; family Andrenidae; genus Calliopsis; species Calliopsis andreniformis. The sequence continues at coordinate 4,049,886 of NW_027480428.1, forward strand.
CTCCACCAGATCGAACAGTTAGGGCCTTAGAAATCGACGCCAGAAGCATAAAATACCATAAAGATGCAACAGCTTTCCTTCGTATAACAGGAATAACTGCAAACAGTGTGATAGTACTGGTCATTACTACGTTCCGGTTAATCTAGGCTTCACTCTACGGCTCTGCTCCACCAGATCGAGTAGCTAGGGACTAAGAATTCAACGCCAGAAGAATAAAATGCAATATAAGTACAACAGTTTTTCCATCGTATACAATGTGTAATTGCTACCAGTGTGAAAGTTATGGTCATTTCTACGTCCCGGGCAACCTAGGCTTCACTGTAGAGTGTTGCTCCACAAGATCGAATAGGTAGTGCCTTAGAAGGCAACGACAGAAGCATAATATACAACACAAATATAACAGTTTTTCGATCGTATAAAACGAATAATAGCAATCAGTGTGATAGTTGTGGTCATTTCTACGTTCCGGGCTACCTAGGCTGCACTCTAGGGCGTTGCTCCACCAGATCGAATAGGTAGGGCCATAGAAGTCAACGCCAGAAGCATAAAATACAATATAAATGCAACAGTTTTTCCATCATATAAAACGTGTAATTGCAACCAGTATGAAAGTTATGGTCATTTCTACTTTCCGGGCAACCTAGGCTACACACTAGGACGTTGCTCCAGCAGATCGATTAGTTAGGACCTTAGAAGTCAATGCCCGAAGCATAAAATGCAATAAAAATACAACAGTTTTTCCATCATATAACAGGAATAATTGCAACCAGTTTGAAAGTGATGGTCATTTCTACGTTCCGGGCAACCTCGGCTTCACTCTAGGGCGTTGCTCCCCCAGTTCGAATAGTTAGTGCCTTAGAAGGCAACGCCAGAAGCATAATATACAATATAAATATAACAGTTTTTCCATCGTATAAAACGAGTAATAGCAATCAGTGTGAAAGTTGTGGTCATTTCTACGTTCCGGGCTACCTAGGCTTCACCCAAGGGCGTTGTTTAACCAGATCGAATAGCTAGGGCCTAAGAAGTGAACGCCAGGAGCATAAAATACAATATAAACACAACAGCTTTTCCATCGTATAAAATGAATAATTGCACGCAGTGTGAAAGTAATAGTCATTTATACGTTCCGGGCAACCTAGGCTTCACTGTAGGGCGTTGCTCCACCAAATCGAATAGTTAGGGCCTTAGAAGTCAACGCCCGAAGCATAAAATACAATATAACTACATCAGCTTTGCCATCGTATAAAATGAATAATTGCAAACTGTGTGAAGGTAATGGCCATTTCTACGTTCCGAGCAACCTAGGCTGCACTCTAGGGTGTTGCTCCACCAGATGGAATAGCTAGGGCCTTAGAAGTCAACGCCCGAAGCATAAAATGCAAAATAAATATTACAGCTTTTCCATCGTATGAAACGAATAACAGCAACCAGTTGGAAAGTACTTGTCATTTGTACGTTCCGGGTAACCTAGGTTTCACACCAGGGCGTTGCTCCACCAGATCGAATTGCTAGGGACATAGAATTCAACGCCAGAAGGATAAAATACAATATATGTACAACAGTTTTTCCATCTTATGAAATGAATAATTGCAGACATAGTGAAAGTAATGGTCATTTCTACGTTCCGGGCAACCTAGGCTTCACTCTAGGGCGTTGCTCCACCAGACCAAACAGTTAGGGCCTTAGAAGTCAACGCCCGAAGCATAAAATGCGAAATAAATATAACAGCTCTTCCATCGTATGAAACGGATACCAGCAACCAGTCTGAAAGTACTGGACATTTCTACGTTCCGGGTAACCCAGGTTTCACACTAGGGCGTTGCTCCACCAGACCGAATAGTTAGGGCCTAAGAAGTGAACGCCAGCATCATAAAATACTATATAAATACATCAGTTCTTCCATCATATAAAACGAATAATTGCAACCAGTATGAAAGTTCTGGTCATTTCTACGTTCCGGGCAACCTAGGCTTCACTCTATGGCGCTCTTCCACCACATCGAATAGCTACGGCCGCAGAAGTCAACGCCTGAAGCATAAAATACAATAAAAATACAACAGTCTTTCCATCCTATAACAGGAATAATTGCAACCCGTGTGAAAGTGATGGTCATTTCTACGTTCCGGGCAACACAGGCTTCACTCTATGGCGTTTTTCCTCCACATCGAATAGCTACGGCCTCAGAAGTCAACGCCTGAAGCATAAAATGCGATAAAAATACAACAGTCTTTCCATCCTATAACAGCAATAATTGCAACCCGTGTGAAAGTTATGGTCATTTCTACGTTCCGGGCAACCTAGGCTTCACCCCAGGGCGTTGTTCCATCAGACTGAATAGTTAGGGCCTAAGAAGTGAACGCCAGCAGCATAAAATACAATATAAATACATCAGTTCTTCCATCATATAAAACGAATGATTGCAACCAGTATGATAGCTATGGTCATTTCTTCGTTCCGAGCAACCTAGGCTTCACTATATGGCGTTCATCCACCATATCGAATAGCTACGGCCTCAGAAGTCAACGCCCGAAGCATAAAATGCAATAAAAGTACAACAGTGTTTCCACCATATAACAGGAATAATTGCAACCAGTTTGAAGGTGATGGCCGATTCTACGTTCCGGGCAACCTAGGCCTCACTCTAGGTCGTTGCTCCACCAGATCGAATAGCTTGGGCCTAAGAAGTGAACGCCAGCAGCATAAAATACAATATAAATACAACAGCTTTTCCATCATATAAAACGAATAATTGCAACCAGTATGAAAGTTCTGGTCATTTCTACGTTCCGGGCAACCTAGGCTTCACTCTATGGCGCTCTTCCACTACATCGAATAGCTACGGCCTCAGAAGTCAATGCCTGAGGCATAAAATACAATAAAAATACAACAGTCTTTCCATCCTATAACAGGAATAATTGCAACCCGTGTGAAAGTGATGGTCATTCCTACGTTCCGGGCAACCTAGGCTTCACTATATGGCGTTCATCCACCAGATCGAATAGCTACGGCCTCAGAAGTCAACGCCCGAAGCATAAAATGCAATAAAAGTACAACAGTGTTTCCACCATATAACAGGAATAATTGCAACCAGTTTGAAAGTGATGGCCGATTCTACGTTCCGGGCAACCTAGGCCTCACTCTAGGTCGTTGCTCCACCAGATCGAATAGCTTGGGCCTTAGAAGTCAACGCCCGAAGCATAAAATGCAAAATAAATAGAACAGTTTTTCCATTGTATAAAACGAATAACTGTAACCAGTGTGAAAGTACTGGTCATTTCTACGTTCCGGGCAACCTAGGCTTCACTGTATGGCGTTGCTCCACCAAATCGAATAGTTAGGGCCTTAGAAGTCAACGCCCGAAGCATCAAATACAATATAAGTACAACAGTTTTTCCATCGTATAAAATGAATGATTGCGAACATTGTGAAAGTAATGGTCATTTCTACGTGCCCGGCAACCTACGTGTCACTCTAGGGCGTTGGTGCTCCACATCTGATAGCTACGGCCTTAGGGCTTAACGCCGGAAGCATAAAATACAATATAAATACTACAGCTTTGCCATCTTATAAAATGAATAATTGCAAACAGTGTGAAGGTAATGGTCATTTCTACGTTCCGGGCAACCTAGGCTTCAGTCTAAGGCCTTCCTCCACCAGATCGAACAGTTAGGGCCTTAGAAATCAACGCCAGAAGCATAAAATACCATAAAGATGCAACAGCTTTCCTTCGTATAACAGGAATAACTGCAAACAGTGTGATAGTACTGGTCATTACTACGTTCCGGTTAATCTAGGCTTCACTCTAGGGCGCTGCTCCACCAGATCGAGTAGCTAGGGACTAAGAATTCAACGCCAGAAGAATAAAATGCAATATAAGTACAACAGTTTTTCCATCCTATACAATGAGTAATTGCTACCAGTGTGAAAGTTATGGTCATTTCTACGTCCCGGGCAACCTAGGCTTCACTGTAGAGTGATGCTCCACAAGATCGAATAGGTAGTGCCTTAGAAGTCAACGCCCGAACCATAAAATGCAAAATAAATATAACAGCCTTTCCATCGTATGAAACGGATAACAGCAACCAGTCTGAAAGTACTGGACATTTCTACGTTCCGGGTAACCTAGGTTTCACACTAGGGCGTTGGTCCACCAGACCGAATAGTTAGGGCCTAAGAAGTGAACGCCAGCAGCATAAAATACAATATAAATACATCAGTTCTTCCATCATATAAAACGAATAATTGCAACCAGTATGAAAGTTCTGGTCATTTCTACGTTCCGGGCAACCTAGGCTTCACTCTATGGCGCTCTTCCACTACATCGAATAGCTACGGCCTCAGAAGTCAATGCCTGAGGCATATAATACAATAAAAATACAACAGTCTTTCCATCCTATAACAGGAATAATTGCAACCCGTGTGAAAGTGATGGTCATTCCTACGTTCCGGGCAACATAGGCTTCACTCTATGGCGTTTTTCCTCCACATCGAATAGCTACGGCCTCAGAAATCAACGCCTGAAGCATAAAATGCAATAAAAATACAACAGTCTTTCCATCCTATAACAGGAATAATTGCAACCCGTGTGAAAGTGATGGTCATTTCTACGTTCCGGGAAACCTCGGCTTCACTCTAGGGCGTTGCTCCACCAGATCAAACAGTTAGGGCCTTAGAAGTCAACGTCAGAAGCATAAGATACAGTATAAATATAACAGTTTTTCCATCGTATAGAACGAATAATAGCAACCAGTGTGAAAGTTATGGTCATTTCTACGTTCCGGGCAACGTAGGCTTCACCCTAGGGCATTGTTCCATCAGATCGAATAGCTAGGGCCTAAGAAGTGAACGCCAGAAGCATAAAATACAATATAAATGCAACAGTTTTTCCATCATATAAAACGTGTAATTGCAACCAGTATGAAAGTTATTGTCATTTCTACTTTCCGGGCAACCTAGGCTACACCCTAGGACGTTGCTCCAGCAGATTGAATAGTTAGGGCCTTAGAAGTCAATGCCCGAAGCATAAAATGCAATAAAAATACAACAGTTTTTCCATCATATAACAGGAATAATTGCAACCAGTTTGAAAGTGATGGTCATTTCTACGTTCCGGGCAACCTCGGCTTCACTCTAGGGCGTTGCTCCCCCAGTTCGAATAGTTAGTGCCTTAGAAGGCAACGCCAGAAGCATAATATACAATATAAATATAACAGTTTATCCATCGTATAAAACGAGTAATAGCAATCAGTGTGAAAGCTGTGGTCATTTCTACGTTCCGGGCTACCTAGGCTTCACCCAAGGGCGTTGTTTAACCAGATCGAATAGCTAGGGCCTAAGAAGTGAACGCCAGCAGCATAACATACAATATAAATACAACAGTTTTGCCATCGTATAGAACGAATAATAGCAACCAGTATGAAAGTTATGGTCATTTCTACGTTCCGGGCAACCTAGGCTTCACTCTATGGCGTTCTTCCACCACATCGAATAGCTACGGCCTCAGAAGTCAACGCCCGAAGCATAAAATGCAATAAAAGAACAACTGTGTTTCCATCATATAACAGGAATAATTGCAACCAGTTTGAAAGTGATGGCCGATTCTACGTTCCGGGCAACCTAGGCTTCACTCTAGGGCGTTGCTCCACCAGTTCGAACTGTTAGGGCCTAAGTAGGCAACGCCAGAAGCATAAAATACAATATAAATATAACAGTTTTTCCATCGTATAATACGAATAATAGCAACCATTGTAAAAGTTATGGTCATTTCTACGTTCCGGGCAACCTAGGCTTCACCCAAGGGCGTTGTTTAACCAGATCGAATAGCTAGGGCCTAAGAAGTGAACGCCAGCAGCATAACAAACAATATAAATACAACAGTTTTTCCATCATATAAAACGAATAATTGCAACCAGTATGAAAGTTATGGTCATTTCTACGTTCCGGGCAACCTAGGCTTCACTCTATGGCGTTCTTCCACCACATCGAATAGCTACGGCCTCAGATGTCAACGCCTGAAGCATAAAATACAATAAAAATACAACAGTCTTTCCATCCTATAACAGGAATAATTGCAACCCGTGTGGAAGTTATGGTCATTTCTACGTTCCTGGCAACCTAGGCTTCACTCTGGGGCGGTGCTCCACCAAATCGAATAGCTAGCGCCTTAGAAGTCAACCCCAGAAGCATAAAATACAATAAAGATGCAAAAGTTTTTTCATCGTATAGCAGGAATAACTGCAAACAGTATGAAAGTACTTGTCATTTCTACGTTCGGGGTAACCTAGGTTTCACTCTAGGGCGTTGCTCCACCAGATCGAATATCTAGGGACTTAGAATTCAACGCCATAAGAATAAAATTCAATATAAACACAACAGTTTTTCCATCGTATAAAACGAATAATAGCAACCAGTGTGAAAGTTATGGTCACTTCTACGTACCGGGCAACCTGGGCTTCACTCTAGGGCGTTGCTCTACCAGATCGAATAGTTAGGGCCTTAGAAGTCAACGCCCGAAGCATAAAATACAAAATAAATAGAACAGTTTTTCCATCGTATAAAACGAATAATTGCTACCAGTGTGAAAGTTATGGTCATTTCTACTTTCCGGGCAACCTAGGCTTCACCCCAGGGCGTTGTTTAACCAGATGGAATAGTTAGGGCCTAAGAAGTCAACGCCAGAAGCATAAAATACGATATAAATACAACAGCTTTTACATCGTATAAAACAAATAATTGCAACCAGTTTGATAGTGATGGTCACTTCTACGTACCGGGCAACATAGGCTTCACTCTAGGGCGTTGCTCCACCAGATCGAATAGTTAGGGCCTTAGAAGTCAACGCCCGAAGCATAAAATATTAAATAAATAGAACAGTTTTTCCATCGTATAAAACGAAAAATTGCTGCCAGTGTGGAAGTTATGGTAATTTCTACTTTCCGGGCAACCTAGGCTTCACCCTAGGGCGTTGTTCCACCAGATGGAATAGTTAGGGCCTAAGAAGTCAGCGCCAGAAGCATAAAATACGATATAAATACAACAGCTTTTCCATCGTATAAAACAAGTAATTGCAACCAGTTTGATAGTGATGGTCATTTCTACGTACCGGGCAACCTAGGCTTCACTCTAGGGCGTTGCTCCACCAGATCGAATAGTTAGGGCCTTAGAAGTCAACGCCCGAAGCGTAAAATACAAAATAAATAAAACAGTTTTTCCATCGTACAAAACGAAAAATTGCAAACAGTGTGAAAGATATGGACATTTCTACGATCCGGGCTACCTAGGCTTCCCTCTATGGCGTTCTTCCACCACATCGAATATCAACGGCCTCAGAAGTCAACGCCAGAAGCTTAAATACAATATAAATATAACAGTTTTTCCATCGTATACAACGAATAATAGCAACCAGTGTGAAAGTTATGGTCATTTCTACGTTCCGGGCAACCTAGGTTTCACTCTACGGCGATTCTCCACCAGATCAAACAGTTAGAGTCTTAGAAGTCAACGCCCGAAGCATAAAATACAAAATAAATAGAACGGTTTTTCTATTGTATAAAACGAATAATTGCTGCCAGTGTAAAAGTTATGGTCATTTCTACGTTCCGGGCAACCCAGGCTTCACCCTAGGGCGTTGTACCACCAGATCGAATAGTTAGGGCCTAAGAAGTCAACGCCAGGAGCATAAAAAACGATATAAATACAACAGCTTTTCCATCGTATAAAACGAATAATTGCAACCAGTGTGGAAGTTATGGTCATTTCTACGTTCCGGGAAACCTAGGCTTCACTCTAGGGCGGTGCTCCACCAAATCGAATAACTAGGGCCTTAGAAGTCAACGCCAGAAGCATAAAACACAATAAAGATGCAAAAGTTTTTTCATCGTATAACAGGAATAACTGCAAACAGTATGAAAGTACTTGTCATTTTTACGTTCCGGGTAACCTAGGTTTCACTCTAGGGCGTTGCTCAACCAGATCGAATAGCTAGGGACTTAGAATTAAACGCCATAAGAATAAAATACAATATAAATACAACAGTTTTTCCATCGTATAAAACGAATAATAGCAACCAGTGTGAAAATTATGGTCATTTCTACGTACCGGGCAACCTGGGCTTCACTCTAGGGCGTTGCTCTACCAGATCGAATAGTTAGGGCCTAAGAAGTCAACGCCAGAAGCATAAAATACGATATAAATACAACAGCTTTTCCACCGTATAAAAGAAAATAATTGCAAACAGTGTGAAGGTAATGGTCATTTCTACGTTCCGGGCAACCTAGGCTTCACCCTAGGGCGCTGCTCCACCAGATCAAACAGTTAGGGCCTTAGAAGTCAACGCCCGAAGCATAAAATACAAAATAAATAGAACAGTTTTTCCATTGTATAAAACGAATAATTGCTACCAGTGTAAAAGTTATGGTCATTTCTGCGTTCCGGGCAACCCAGGCTTCACCCTAGGGCGTTGTTCCACCAGATCAATAGCTAGGGCCGAGGAAGTGAACGCCAGAAGCATAAAATACAATATAAATACAACAGTTTTTCCATCGTATAAAACGAATAATTGCAACCAGTGTGAATGCTATGGTCATTTTTACATTCCGAGCAACCTAGGCTTCACTCTAGGGCGTTGCTCCGACAGATTGAATAGTCAGGTCCTTAGAAGTCAACGCCCGAAGCATAAAATGCAATAAAAATGCAACAGTTTTTCCATCGTATAAAACGAATAATTGCAACCAGTGTGAAAGTTATGGTCATTTCTACATTCCGAGCAACCTAGGCTTCACTCTAGGGCGTTGCTCGAACCGATTGAATAGTTAGGGCCTTAGAAGTCAACGCCCGAAGCATAAAATGCAATAAAAATACAACAGTTTTTCCATCGTATAACATGATTAATTGCAACCAGTTTGAAAATGATGGTCATTTCTACGTTCCGGGCAACCTAGGCTTCACTCTGTGGCGTTCTTCCACCACATCGAATAGCTACGGCCTCAGAAGTCAACGCCCGAAGCATAAAATGCAATAAAAGAACAACTGTGTTTCCATCATATAACAGGAATAATTGCAACCAGTTTGAAAGTGATGGCCGATTCTACGTTCCGGGCAACCTAGGCTTCACTCTAGGGCGTTGCTCCACCAGTTCGAACTGTTAGGGCCTAAGAAGGCAACGCCAGAAGCATAAAATACAATATAAATATAACAGTTTTTCCATCGTATAAAACGAATAATAGCAACCATTGTAAAAGTTATGGTCATTTCTACGTTCCGGGCAACCTAGGCTTCACCCAAGGGCGTTGTTTAACCAGATCGAATAGCTAGGGCCTAAGAAGTGAACGCCAGCAGCATAACAAACACTATAAATACAACAGTTTTTCCCTCATATAAAACGAATAATTGCAACCAGTATGAAAGTTATGGTCATTTCTACGTTCCGGGCAACCTAGGCTTCACTCTATGGCGTTCTTCCACCACATCGAATAGCTACGGCCTCAGATGTCAACGCCTGAGGCATAAAATACAATAAAAATACAACAGTCTTTCCATCCTATAACAGGCATAATTGCAACCCGTGTGAAAGTGATGGTCATTTCTACGTTCCGGGCAACCTAGGCTTCACTCTATGGCGTTTTTCCTCCACATCGAATAGCAACGGCCTCAGAAATCAACGCCTGAAGCATAAAATGCAATAAAAATACAACAGTCTTTCCATCCTATAACAGGAATAATTGCAACCCGTGTGGAAGTTATGGTCATTTCTACGTTCCGGGCAACCTAGGCTTCACTCTGGGGCAGTGCTCCACCAAATCGAATAGCTAGGGCCTTAGAAGTTAACGCCAGAAGCATAAAATACAATAAAGATGCAAAAGTTTTTTCATCGTATAACAGAAATAACTGCAAAGAGTATGAAAGTACTTGTCATTTCTACGTTCGGGGTAACCTAGGTTTCACTCTAGGGCGTTGCTCCACCAGATCGAATATCTAGGGACTTAGAATTCAACGCCATAAGAATAAAATTCAATATAAACACAACAGTTTTTCCATCGTATAAAACGAATAATAGCAACCAGTGTGAAAGTTATGGTCATTTCTACGTACCGGGCAACCTGGGCTTCACTCTAGGGCGTTGCTCTACCAGATCGAATAGTTAGGGCCTTAGAAGTCAACGCCCGAAGCATAAAATACAAAATAAATAGAACAGTTTTTCCATCGTATAAAACGAATAATTGCTACCAGTGTGAAAGTTATGGTCATTTCTACTTTCCGGGCAACCTAGGCTTCACCCCAGGGCGTTGTTTAACCAGATGGAATAGTTAGGGCCTAAGAAGTCAACGCCAGAAGCATAAAATACGATATAAATACAACAGCTTTTCCATCGTATAAAACAAATAATTGCAACCAGTTTGATAGTGATGGTCACTTCTACGTACCGGGCAACCTAGGCTTCACTCTAGGGCGTTGCTCCACCAGATCGAATAGTTAGGGCCTTAGAAGTCAACGCCCGAAGCATAAAATATTAAATAAATAGAACAGTTTTTCCATCGTATAAAACGAAAAATTGCTACCAGTGTGGAAGTTATGGTAATTTCTACTTTCCGGGCAACCTAGGCTTCACCCTAGGGCGTTGTTCCACCAGATGGAATAGTTAGGGCCTAAGAAGTCAGCGCCAGAAGCATAAAATACGATATAAATACAACAGCTTTTCCATCGTATAAAACAAGTAATTGCAACCAGTTTGATAGTGATGGTCATTTCTACGTACCGGGCAACCTAGGCTTCACTCTAGGGCGTTGCTCCACCAGATCGAATAGTTAGGGCCTTAGAAGTCAACGCCCGAAGCGTAAAATACAAAATAAATAAAACAGTTTTTCCATCGTATAAAACGAAAAGTTGCAAACAGTGTGAAAGATATGGACATTTCTACGATCCGGGCTACCTAGGCTTCCCTCTATGGCGTTCTTCCACCACATCGAATAGCAACGGCCTCAGAAGTCAACGCCAGAAGCTTAAATACAATATAAATATAACAGTTTTTCCATCGTATACAACGAATAATAGCAACCAGTGTGAAAGTTATGGTCATTTCTACGTTCCGGGCAACCTAGGTTTCACTCTACGGCGATTCTCCACCAGATCGAACAGCTAGGGCCTTAGAAGTCAACGCCCGAAGCATAAAATACAAAATAAATAGAACGGTTTTTCTATTGTATAAAACGAATAATTGCTGCCAGTGTAAAAGTTATGGTCATTTCTACGTTCCGGGCAACCCAGGCTTTACCCTAGGGCGTTGTACCACCAGATCGAATAGTTAGGGCCTAAGAAGTCAACGCCAGGAGCATAAAAAACGATATAAATACAACAGCTTTTCCATCGTATAAAACGAATAATTGCAACCAGTGTGGAAGTTATGGTCATTTCTACGTTCCGGGAAACCTAGGCTTCACTCTAGGGCGTTGCTCCGACAGATTGAATAGTCAGGTCCTTAGAAGTCAACGCCCGAAGCATAAAATGCAATAAAAATGCAACAGTTTTTCCATCGTATAACAGGATTAATTGCAACCAGTTTGAAAGTGATGTTCATTTCTACGTTCCGGGCAACCTAGGCTTCACTCTAGGGCGTTGCTCCACTAGATCGAATAGCTAGGGCCTTAGAAGTCAACGCCAGAGGCATAAAATACAATATAAATACAAGAGCTTCTCCATTGTATAATACGTATAATTGCTACCAGTGTAAAAGTTATGGTCATTTCTACGTTCCGGGCAACCTAGGCTTCACCCTAGGGCATTGTTGCATCAGATCGAATAGATAGGCCCTAAGAAGTGAACGCCAGAAGCATAAAATACAGTATAAATACAACAGTTTTTCCATCGTATACAACCAAAAATTGCAAACAGTGTGAAAGATACGGACATTTCTACGATCCTGGCTACCTAGGCTTCCCTCTATGGCGTTCTTCCACCACATCGAATAGCAACGGCCTCAGAAGTCAACGCCAGAAGCTTAAATACAATATAAATATAACTGTTTTTCCATCGTATACAACGAATAATAGCAACCAGTGTGAAAGTTGTGGTCATTTCTACGTTCCGGGCAACCTAGGCTTCACTGTACGGCGTTGCTCCACCAGATCGAAATGTTTGGGCCTCAGAAGTCAACGCCCGAAGCATAAAATACGATATAAATACAACAGCTTTTCCATCGTATTAAATGAGTAATTGCAAACAGTGTGAAAGTAGTGGTCATTTCTACGTTCCGAGCATCCTAGGCTTCACTCTAGGGCGGTGCTCCACCATATCGAATAGCTACGACCTCAGAAGTCAACGCCCGAAGCATAAAATACGATATAAATACAACAGCCTTTCCATCGTATAAATGGAATAATTGCAACCAGTATGAAAGTTATGGTCATTTCTACGTTCCGGGCAACCTAGGCTTCACTCTATGGCGTTCTTCCACCACATCGAATAGCTACGGCCTCAGATGTCAACGCCTGAAGCATAAAATACAATAAAAATACAACAGTCTTTCCATCCTATAACAGGCATAATTGCAACCCGTGTGAAAGTGATGGTCATTTCTACGTTCCGGGCAACCTAGGCTTCACTCTATGGCGTTTTTCCTCCACATCGAATAGCAACGGCCTCAGAAATCAACGCCTGAAGCATAAAATGCAATAAAAATACAACTGTCTTTCCATCCTATAAAACGAATAATTGCTACCAGTGTAAAAGTTATGGTCATTTCTACGTTCCGGGCAACCTAGGCTTCACCCTAGGGCGTTGTTCCACCAGATGGAATAGTTATGGCCCAAGAAGCCAGCGCCAGAAGCATAAAATACGATATAAATACAACAGCTTTTCCATCGTATAAAACAAGTAATTGCAACCAGTTTGATAGTGATGGTCATTTCTACGTACCGGGCAACCTAGGCTTCACTCTAGGGCGTTGCTCCACCAGATCGAATAGTTAGGGCCTTAGAAGTCAACGCCCGAAGCGTAAAATACAAAATAAATAAAACAGTTTTTCCATCGTATGCAACCAAAAATTGCAAACAGTGCGAAAGATACGGACATTTCTACGATCCTGGCTACCTAGGCTTCCCTCTATGGCGTTCTTCCACCACATCGAATAGCAACGGCCTCAGAAGTCAACCCCAGAAGCTTAAATACAATATAAATATAACTGTTTTTCCATCGTATACAACGAATAATAGCAACCAGTGTGAAAGTTGTGGTCATTTCTACGTTCCGGGCAACCTAGGCTTCACTGTACGGCGTTGCTCCACCAGATCGAAATGTTTGGGCCTCAGAAGTCAACGCCCGAAGCATAAAATACGATATAAATACAACAGCTTTTCCATCGTATTAAATGATGTAATTGCAAACAGTGTGAAAGTAGTGGTCATTTCTACGTTCCGAGCATCCTAGGCTTCACTCTAGAGCGGTGCTCCACCATATCGAATAGCTACGACCTCAGAAGTCAACGCCCGAAGCATAAAATACGATATAAATACAACAGCCTTTCCATCGTATAAATGGAATAATTGCAACCAGTATGAAAGTTATGGTCATTTCTACGTTCCGGGCAACCTAGGCTTCACTCTATGGCGTTCTTCCACCACATCGAATAGCTACGGCCTCAGATGTCAACGCCTGAAGCATAAAATACAATAAAAATACAACAGTCTTTCCATCCTATAACAGGCATAATTGCAACCCGTGTGAAAGTGATCGTCATTTCTACGTTCCGGGCAACCTAGGCTTCACTCTATGGCGTTTTTCCTCCACATCGAATAGCAACGGCCTCAGAAATCAACGCCTGAAGCATAAAATGCAATAAAAATACAACAGTCTTTCCATCCTATAACAGGAATAATTGCAACCCGTGTGGAAGTTATGGTCATTTCTACGTTCCGGGCAACCTAGGCTTCACTCTGGGGCGGTGCTCCACCAAATCGAATAGCTAGGGCCTTAGAAGTCAACGCCAGAAGCATAAAATACAATAAAGATGCAAAAGTTTTTTCATCGTATAACAGGAATAACTGAAAACAGTATGAAAGTACTTGTCATTTCTACGTTCGGGGTAACCTAGGTTTCACTCTAGGGCGTTGCTCCACCAGATCGAATATCTAGGGACTTAGAATTCAACGCCATAAGAATAAAATTCAATATAAACACAACAGTTTTTCCATCGTATAAAACGAATAATAGCAACCAGTGTGAAAGTTATGGTCATTTCTACGTACCGGGCAACCTGGGCTTCACTCTAGGGCGTTGCTCTACCAGATCGAATAGTTAGGGCCTTAGAAGTCAACGCCCGAAGCATAAAATACAAAATAAATAGAACAGTTTTTCCATCGTATAAAACGAATAATTGCTACCAGTGTGAAAGTTATGGTCATTTCTACTTTCCGGGCAACCTAGGCTTCACCCCAGGGCGTTGTTTAACCAGATGGAATAGTTAGGGCCTAAGAAGTCAACGCCAGAAGCATAAAATACGATATAAATACAACAGCTTTTCCATCGTATAAAACAAATAATTGCAACCAGTTTGATAGTGATGGTCACTTCTACGTACCGGGCAACCTAGGCTTCACTCTAGGGCGTTGCTCCACCAGATCGAATAGTTAGGGCCTTAGAAGTCAACGCCCGAAGCGTAAAATACAAAATAAATAAAACAGTTTTTCCATCGTATAAAACGAAAAATTGCAAACAGTGTGAAAGATATGGACATTTCTACGATCCGAGCTACCTAGGCTTCCCTCTATGGCGTTCTTCCACCACATCGAATAGCAACGGCCTCAGAAGTCAACGCCAGAAGCTTAAATACAATATAAATATAACAGTTTTTCCTTTGTATAAAATGAATAATTGCTACCAGTGTAAAAGTTATGGTCATTTCTACGTTCCGGGCAACCTAGGCTTCACCCTAGGGCGTTGTTCCACCAGATGGAATAGTTATGGCCCAAGAAGCCAGCGCCAGAAGCATAAAATACGATATAAATACAACAGCTTTTCCATCGTATAAAACGAATAATTGCAACCAGTGTGGAAGTTATGGTAATTTCTACGTTCCGGGCAACCTAGGCTTCACTCTAGGGCGGTGCTCCACCAAATCGAATAACTAGGGCCTTAGAAGTCAACGCCAGAAGCATAAAACACAATAAAGATGCAAAAGTTTTTTCATCGTATAACAGGAATAACTGCAAACAGTATGAAAGTACTTGTCATTTTTACGTTCCGGGTAACCTAGGCTTCACTCTAGGGCGTTGCTCCACCAGATCGAATAGCTAGGGACTTAGAATTCAACGCCATAAGAATAAAATACAATATAAATACAACAGTTTTTCCATCGTATAAAACGAATAATAGCAACCAGTGTGAAAATTATGGTCATTTCTACGTACCGGGCAACCTGGGCTTCACTCTAGGGCGTTGCTCTACCAGATCGAATAGTTAGGGCCTAAGAAGTCAACGCCAGAAGCATAAAATACGATATAAATACAACAGCTTTTCCATCGTATAAAAGAAAATAATTGCAAACAGTGTGAAGGTAATGGTCATTTCTACGTTCCGGGCAACCTAGGCTTCACCCTAGGGCGTTGCTCCACCAGATCAAACAGTTAGGGCCTTAGAAGTCAACGCCCGAAGCATAAAATACAAAATAAATAGAACAGTTTTTCCATTGTATAAAACGAATAATTGCTACCAGTGTAAAAGTTATGGTCATTTCTGCGTTCCGGGCAACCTAGGCTTCACCCTAGGGCGTTGTTCCACCAGATCGAATAGCTAGGGCCGAGGAAGTGAACGCCAGAAACATAAAATACAATATAAATACAACAGTTTTTCCATCGTATAAAACGAATAATTGCTACCAGTGTAAAAGTTATGGTCATTTCTACGTTCCGGGCAACCTAGGCTTCACCCTAGGGCGTTGTTCCACCAGATCGAATAGTTAGGGCCTAAGAAGTGAACGCCAGAAGCATAAAATACAATATAAATACAACAGTTTTTCCATCGTATAAAACGAATAATTGCAACCAGTGTGAAAGTTATGGTCATTTCTACATTCCGAGCAACCTAGGCTTCACTCTAGGGCGTTGCTCCAACAGATTGAATAGTTAGGGCCTTAGAAGTCAACGCCCGAAGCATAAAATGCAATAAAAATACAACAGTTTTTCCATCGTATAACATGATTAATTGCAACCAGTTTGAAAGTGATGGTCATTTCTACGTTCCGGGCAACCTAGGCTTCACTCTAGGGCGTCGCTCCACTAGATCGAATAGCTAGGGCCATAGAAGTCAACGCCAGAAGCATAAAATACGATATAAATACAACAGCTTGTTCCATCGTATAAAAGAAAATAATTGCAAACTGTTTGAAGGTAATGGTCATTTCTACGTTCCGGGCAACCTAGGCTTCACTCTAGGGCGTTGCTCCACCAGATCGAATAGTTAGGTCCTTAGAAGTCAACGCCCGAAGCATAAAATACAAAATAAATAGAACAGTTTTTCCTTTGTATAAAACGAATAATTGCTACCAGTGTAAAAGTTATGGTCATTTCTACGTTCCGGGCAACCTAGGCTTCACCCTAGGGCGTTGTTCCACCAGATCGAATAGTTACGGCCTAAGAAGTCAGCGCCAGAAGCATAAAATACGATATAAATACAACAGCTTTTCCATCGTATAAAACAAGTAATTGCAACCAGTTTGATAGTGATGGTCATTTCTACGTACCGGGCAACCTAGGCTTCACTCTAGGGCGTTGCTCCACCAGATCGAATAGTTAGGGCCTTAGAAGTCAACGCCCGAAGCATAAAATATAAAATAAATAGAACAGTTTTTCCATTGTATGAAACGAATAATTGCAACCAGTGTAAAAGTTATGGACATGTCTACGTTCCGGGCAACCTAGGCTTCACCGTAGGCCGTTGTTCCACCAGATCGAAGAGTTAGGGCCTAAGAAGTGAACGCCAGAAGCATAAAATACAATATAAATACAACAGTTTTTCCATCATATAAAACGAATTATAGCAACCAGTGTGAAAGCTGTGGTCATTTCTACGTTCCGGGCAACCTAGGCTGCACTCTAGGGCGTTGCTCCACCAGATCGAATAGATAGGGCCTTAGAAGTCAACGCCCGAAGCGTAAAATACAAAATAAATAAAACAGTTTTTCCATCGTATAAAACGAAAAATTGCAAACAGTGTGAAAGATATTGACATTTCTACGATCCGGGCTACCTAGGCTTCCCTCTATGGCGTTCTTCCACCACATCGAATAGCAACGGCCTCAGAAGTCAACGCCAGAAGCTTAAATACAATATAAATATAACAGTTTTTCCATCGTATACAACGAATAATAGCAACCAGTGTGAAAGTTATGGTCATTTCTACGTTCCGGGCAACCTAGGCTTCACTCTACGTCGATTCTCCACCAGATCAAACAGTTAGGGCCTTAGAAGTCAACGCCCGAAGCATAAAATACAAAATAAATAGAACGGTTTTTCTATTGTATAAAACGAATAATTGCTGCCAGTGTAAAAGTTATGGTCATTTCTACGTTCCGGGCAACCTAGGCTTCACCCTAGGGCGTTGTACCACCAGATCGAATAGTTAGGGCCTAAGAAGTCAACGCCAGGAGCATAAAAAACGATATAAATACAACAGCTTTTCCATCGTATAAAACGAATAATTGCAACCAGTGTGGAAGTTATGGTCATTTCTACGTTCCGGGCAACCTAGGCTTCACTCTAGGGCGGTGCTCCACCAAATCGAATAGCTAGGGCCTTAGAAGTCAACGCCAGAAGCATGAAACACAATAAAGATGCAAAAGTTTTTTCATCGTATAACAGGAATAACTGAAAACAGTATGAAAGTACTTGTCATTTTTACGTTCCGGGTAACCTAGGTTTCACTCTAGGGCGTTGCTCCACCAAATCGAATAGCTAGGGACTTAGAATTCAACGCCATAAGAATAAAATACAATATAAATACAACAGTTTTTCCATCGTATAAAACGAATAATAGCAACCAGTGTGAAAATTATGGTCATTTCTACGTACCGGGCAACCTGGGCTTCACTCTAGGGCGTTGCTCCGCCAGATCAAACAGTTAGGGCCTTAGAAGTCAACGCCCGAAGCATAAAATACAAAATAAATAGAACAGTTTTTCCATTGTATAAAACGAATAATTGCTACCAGTGTAAAAGTTATGGTCATTTCTGCGTTCCGGGCTACCTAGGCTTCCCTCTATGGCGTTCTTCCACCACATCGAATAGCAACGGCCTCAGAAGTCAACGCCAGAAGCTTAAATACAATATAAATATAACTGTTTTTCCATCGTATACAACGAATAATAGCAACCAGTGTGAAAGTTGTGGTCATTTCTACGTTCCGGGCAACCTAGGCTTCACCCTAGGGCGTTGTTCCACCAGATGGAATAGTTAGGGCCTAAGAAGTCAGCGCCAGAAGCATAAAATACGATATAAATACAACAGTTTTTCCATCGTATAACAGGATTAATTGCAACCAGTTTGAAAGTGATGTTCATTTCTACGTTCCGGGCAACCTAGGCTTCACTCTAGGGCGTTGCTCCACTAGATCGAATAGCTAGGGCCTTAGAAGTCAACGCCAGAGGCATAAAATACAATATAAATACAAGAGCTTCTCCATTGTATAATACGTATAATTGCTACCAGTGTAAAAGTTATGGTCATTTCTACGTTCCGGGCAACCTAGGCTTCACCCTAGGGCGTTGTTCCACCAGATCGAATAGTTAGGGCCTAAGAAGTGAACGCCAGAATCATAAAATACAATATAAATACAACAGTTTTTCCATCGTATAAAACGAATAATTGCAACCAGTGTGAAAGTTATGGTCATTTCTACATTCCGAGCAACCTAGGCTTCACTCTAGGGCGTTGCTCCAACAGATTGAATAGTTAGGGCCTTAGAAGTCAACGCCCGAAGCATAAAATGCAATAAAAATACAACAGTTTTTCCATCGTATAACAGGATTAATTGCAACCAGTTTGAAAGTGATGGTCATTTCTTCGTTCCGGGCAACTTAGGCTTCACTCTAGGGCGTTGTTCCACCATATCGAACAGTTAGGGCCAAGAAGTGAACGCCAGAAGCATAAAATACAATATAAATACAACAGTTTTTCCATCGTATAAAACGAATAATTGCTACCAGTGTAAAAGTTATGGTCATTTCTACGTTCCGGGCAACCTGGGCTACACCCGAGGGCGTTGTTCCACCAGATCGCATAGTTAGGGCCTAGGAAGTGATCGCCAGAAGCATTAGATACAATATAAATACAACAGTCTTTCCATCCTATAACAGGAATAATTGCAGCCCGTGTGAAAGTGATGGTCATTTCTACGTTCCAGGCAAACTAGGCTTCACACTAGGGCGTTGTTCCACCAGATCGAATAGCTAGGGCCTAAGAAGTCAACGCCAGAAGCATAAAATACAATATAAATATAAGAGTTTTTCCATCGCATAAAACGAATAATAGCAACCAGTGTGAAAGTTATGGTCCTTTCTACGTTCCAGGCAACCTAGGCTTCACTCTAGGGCGTTGTTCCACCAGATCGAATAGTTAGGGCCTAAGAAGTCAACGCCAGAATCATAAAATACGATATAAATACAACAGCTTTTCCATCGTATAAAACGAATAATTGCAACCAGAGTGAAAGTTATGGTCACTTATACGTTCCGGACAACCTACGCTTCACTCTGGAGTGTTGCTCCATCAGATCGCATAGTTAGGGACTTAGGCTTCATCGCCAGAAGCATAAAATACAATATAAGTACAACAGTTTTTCCATCGTATAAAATGAATAATTGCAAACATTGTGAAAGTAATGGCCATTTCTACGTTCCGGGCAGTCTAGCCGTCACACTAGGTCGTTGCTCCGCCACATCTAATAACTACGGCCTTAGAAGTCAACGCCAGGAGCATAAAATACAATATAAATACAACAGCTTTTCCATCGTATATAATGTATATTTGCAATCAGTGTGAAAGTAATGGTCATTTCTAAGTTCCGGGCAACCTAGGCTACACCCGAGGGCGTTGTTCCGCCAGATCGCATAGTTAGGGCCTAGGAAGTGATCGCCAGAAGCATTAGATACAATATAAATACAACAGTCTTTCCATCCTATAACAGGAGTAATTGTAGCCCGTGTGAAAGTTATGGTCATGTTTACGTTCCTGGCAACCTAGGCTTCACCCTAGGGCATTGTTCCATCAGATCGAATAGTTAGGCCCTAAGAATTGAACGCCAGAAGCATAAAATACAATATAAATACAACAGTTTTTCCATCGCAGAAAACGAATAATTGCAACCAGTGTGAAAGTTATGGTCATTTCTATATCCCGAGCAACCTAGGCTTCACTCTAGGGCGTTGCTCCACCAGATCGAATAGTTAGGTCCTTAGAAGTCAACGCCAGAAGCATAGAATACGATATAAATACAACAGCTTTTCCATGGTATAAAAGGAATAATTGCAAACAGTGTGAAAGTAATGGTCATTTCTACGTTCCGGGCAACCTAGGCTTCACTCTACGGCGTTGTTCCACCAGATCGAATAGTTAGGGCCTAAGAAGTCAACACCAGAAGAATAAAATACGATATAAATACAACAGCTTTTCCATCGTATTAAATGAATAATTGCAAACTGTGTGAAAGTAGTGGTCATTTCTGCGTTCCGAGCAACCTAGGCATCACTCTAGGGCGGTGCTCCACCATATCGAATAGCTACGGCCTTAGAAGCCTACGCCTGAAGCATAAAATACAATAAAAATACAACAGTCTTTTCATCGTATAACCGGAATAATTGCAACATGCGTGAAGGTAATGATCATTTCGGCGTTTCGGGCATCCTAGACTTAACTCTGAGGCATTGCTGCACCAGCTTGAATAGTTAGGGCCTAAGGAGACAACGCCAGAAGCATAAAATACAATATAAATGCAACAGCTTTGCCACCGTATAAAATGAATAATTGCAAACAGTGTGAAAGATATGGACATTTCTACGTTCCGGGCAACCTAGGCTTCACTCTATGGCGTTCTTCCACCACATCGAATAGCTACGGCACCAGAAGTCAGCGCCTGAAGCATAAAATACAATATAAATATAACAGTTTTTCCATTCGTATAAAACGAATAATAGCAACCAGTGTGATAGTTATGGTCATTTCTACGTTCCGGGCAACCTAGGCTTCACTCTAGGGAGTTGCTCCACCAGATCGAATAGTTAGGGCCTTAGAAGTCAACGCCCGAAGCATAAAATACAATATAAGTACATCAGCTTTGCCATCGTATAAAATGAATAATTGCAAACTGTGTGAAGGTAATGGCCATTTCTACGTTCCGAGCAACCTCGGCTGCACTCTAGGGTGTTGCTCCACCAGATGGAATAGCTAGGAACTTAGAAGTCAACGCCCGAAGCATAAAATGCAAAATAAATGTAACAGCTTTTCCATCGTATGAAACGAATAACAGCAACCAGTGTGAATGTTATGGTCATTTCTACGTTCCGGGCAACCTAGGCTTCAGTCTAGGGCCTTGCTCCATCAGATCGAATAGTTAGGGCCTTAGAAGTCAACGCCAGAAGCATAAAATACGAGAAAGATGCAACAGCTTTCCATCGTATAATAGGAATAACTGCAAACAGTGTGATAGTACTGGTCATTTCTACGTTCCGGGTAATCTAGGCATCACTCTAGGGCGTTGCTCCACCAGATCGAATAGTTAGTGCCTTAGAAGTCAACGCCAGAAGCATAAAATACAATATAAATACAACAGTTTTTCCATCGTATAAAACGAATAATTGCTACCCGTATGGAAGTGATGGTCATTTCTACGTCCCGGGCAACCTAGGCTTCACTGTGGAGTGATGCTCCACAAGATCGAATAGGTAGTGCCTTAGAAGGCAACGCCTGAAGCATAATATACAACATAAATATAACAGTTTTTCGATCGTATAAAACGAATAATAGCAGTCAGTGTGAAAGTTGTGGTCATTTCTACGTTCCTGGCTACCTAGGCTGCACTCTAGGGCGTTGCTCCACCAGATCGAATAGGTAGGGCCATAGAAGTCAACGCCAGAAGCATAAAACACAATAAAAATGCAACAGTTTTTCCATCGTATAGCATGACTGATTGCAACCAGTGCGAAAGTAATGATCATTTCTACGTTCCGGGCAACCTAGGCTTCACTCTAGAGCGTTTCTCCACCAGACCAAACAGCTAGGGCCTTAGAAGTCAACGCCCGAAGCATAAAATGCAAAATAAATATAACAGCTTTTCCATCGTATGAAACGGATAACAGCAACCAGTCTGAAAGTACTGGACATTTCTACGTTCCGGGTAACCTAGGTTTCACACTAGGGCGTTGCTCCACCAGATCGAATAGGTAGGGCCATAGAAGTCAACGCCAGAAGCATAAAATACAATATAAATGCAACAGTTTTTCCATCATATAAAACGTGTAATTGCAACCAGTATGAAAGTTATGGTCATTTCTACTTTCCGGGCAACCTAGGCTACACCCTAGGACGTTGCTCCAGCAGATCGAATAGTTAGGGCCTTAGAAGTCAATGCCCGAAGCATAAAATGCAATAAAAATATAACAGTTTTTCCATCATATAACAGGAATAATTGCAACCAGTTTGAAAGCGATGGTCATTTCTACGTTCCGGGCAACCTCGGCTTCACTCTAGGGCGTTGCTCCCCCAGTTCGAATAGTTAGTGCCTTAGAAGGCAACGCCAGAAGCATAATATACAATATAAATATAACAGTTTTTCCATCGTATAAAACGAGTAATAGCAATCAGTGTGAAAGTTGTGGTCATTTCTACGTTCCGGGCTACCTAGGCTTCACCCAAGGGCGTTGTTTAACCAGATCGAATAGCTAGGGCCTAAGAAGTGAACGCCAGGAGCATAAAATACAATATAAACACAACAGCTTTTCCATCGTATAAAATGAATAATTGCACACAGTGTGAAAGTACTGGTCATTTCTACGTTCCGGGCAACCTAGGCTTCACTGTAGGGCGTTGCTCCACCAAATCGAATAGTTAGGGCCTTAGAAGTCAACGCCCGAAGCATAAAATACAATATAAGTACAACAGTTTTTCCATCGTATAAAATGAATGATTGCGAACATTGTGAAAGTCATGGTCATTTCTACGTGCCCGGCAACCTACGTGTCACTCTAGGGCGTTGCTGCTCCACATCTGATAGCTACGGCCTTAGGACTTAACGCCGGAAGCATAAAATACAATATAAATACTACAGCTTTGCCATCTTATAAAATGAATAATTGCAAACAGTGTGAAGGTAATTGTCATTTCTACGTTCCGGGCAACCTAGGCTTCAGTCTAAGGCCTTCCTCCACCAGATGGAACAGTTAGGGCCTTAGAAATCAACGCCAGAAGCATAAAATACCATAAAGATGCAACAGCTTTCCTTCGTATAACAGGAATAACTGCAAACAGTGTGATAGTACTGGTCATTACTACGTTCCGGTTAATCTAGGCTTCACTCTAGGGCGCTGCTCCACCAGATCGAGTAGCTAGGGACTAAGAATTCAACGCCAGAAGAATAAAATGCAATATAAGTACAACAGTTTTTCCATCGTATACAATGAGTAATTGCTACCAGTGTGAAAGTTATGGTCATTTCTACGTTCCGGGTAACCTAGGTTTCACACTAGGGCGTTGCTCCACCAGATCGAATAGTTAGGGCCTAAGAAGTGAACGCCAGAAGCATAAAATACAATATAAATACAACAGTTTTTCCATCGTATAAAACGAATGATTGCAACCAGTGTGAAAGTTATGGTCATTTCTACATTCCGAGCAACCTAGGCTTCACTCTAGGGCGTTGCTCCAACAGATTGAATAGTTAGGGCCTTAGAAGTCAACGCCCGAAGCATAAAATGCAATAAAAATACAACAGTTTTTCCATCGTATAACATGATTAATTGCAACCAGTTTGAAAGTGATGGTCATTTCTACGTTCCGGGCAACCTAGGCTTCACTCTAGGGCGTCGCTCCACTAGATCGAATAGCTAGGGCCATAGAAGTCAACGCCAGAAGCATAAAATACGATATAAATACAACAGCTTGTTCCATCGTATAAAAGAAAATAATTGCAAACTGTTTGAAGGTAATGGTCATTTCTACGTTCCGGGCAACCTAGGCTTCACTCTAGGGCGTTGCTCCGCCAGATCGAATAGTTAGGTCCTTAGAAGTCAACGCCCGAAGCATAAAATACAAAATAAATAGAACAGTTTTTCCTTTGTATAAAACGAATAATTGCTACCAGTGTAAAAGTTATGGTCATTTTTACGTTCCGGGCAACCTAGGCTTCACCCTAGGGCGTTGTTCCACCAGATCGAATAGTTACCGCCTAAGAAGTCAGCGCCAGAAGCATAAAATACGATATAAATACAACAGCTTTTCCATCGTATAAAACAAGTAATTGCAACCAGTTTGATAGTGATGGTCATTTCTACGTACCGGGCAACCTAGGCTTCACTCTAGGGCGTTGCTCCACCAGATCGAATAGTTAGGGCCTTAGAAGTCAACGCCCGTAGCATAAAATATAAAATAAATAGAACAGTTTTTCCATTGTATGAAACGAATAATTGCAACCAGTGTAAAAGTTATGGACATTTCTACGTTCCGGGCAACCTAGGCTACACCGTAGGCCGTTGTTCCACCAGATCGAAGAGTTAGGGCCTAAGAAGTGAACGCCAGAAGCATAAAATACAATATAAATACAACAGTTTTTCCATCATATAAAACGAATTATAGCAACCAGTGTGAAAGCTGTGGTCATTTCTACGTTCCGGGCAACCTAGGCTGCACTCTAGGGCGTTGCTCCACCAGATCGAATAGTTAGGGCCTTAGAAGCCAACGCCCGAAGCGTAAAATACAAAATAAATAAAACAGTTTTTCCATCGTATAAAACGAAAAATTGCAAACAGTGTGAAAGATATTGACATTTCTACGATCCGGGCTACCTAGGCTTCCCTCTATGGCGTTCTTCCACCACATCGAATAGCAACGGCCTCAGAAGTCAACGCCAGAAGCTTAAATACAATATAAATATAACAGTTTTTCCATCGTATACAACGAATAATAGCAACCAGTGTGAAAGTTATGGTCATTTCTACGTTCCGGGCAACCTAGGCTTCACTCTACGTCGATTCTCCACCAGATCAAACAGTTAGGGCCTTAGAAGTCAACGCCCGAAGCATAAAATACAAAATAAATAGAACGGTTTTTCTATTGTATAAAACGAATAATTGCTGCCAGTGTAAAAGTTATGGTCATTTCTACGTTCCGGGCAACCTAGGCTTCACCCTAGGGCGTTGTACCACCAGATCGAATAGTTAGGGCCTAAGAAGTCAACGCCAGGAGCATAAAAAACGATATAAATACAACAGTTTTTCCATCGTATACAACGAATAATAGCAACCAGTGTGAAAGTTATGGTCATTTCTACGTTCCGGGCAACCTAGGCTTCACTCTACGTCGATTCTCCACCAGATCAAACAGTTAGGGCCTTAGAAGTCAACGCCCGAAGCATAAAATACAAAATAAATAGAACGGTTTTTCTATTGCATAAAACGAATAATTGCTGCCAGTGTAAAAGTTATGGTCATTTCTACGTTCCGGGCAACCTAGGCTTCACCCTAGGGCGTTGTACCACCAGATCGAATAGTTAGGGCCTAAGAAGTCAACGCCAGGAGCATAAAAAACGATATAAATACAACAGC
Organism: Calliopsis andreniformis; assembly: GCF_051401765.1. NCBI lineage: Eukaryota > Metazoa > Arthropoda > Insecta > Hymenoptera > Andrenidae > Calliopsis > Calliopsis andreniformis. The sequence goes on from NW_027480428.1 coordinate 4,075,683, forward strand.
TTTTCCATCGTATAAAACGAATAATTGCAACCAGTGTGGAAGTTATGGTCATTTCTACGTTCCGGGCAACCTAGGCTTCACTCTAGGGCGGTGCTCCACCAAATCGAATAGCTAGGGCCTAAGAAGTCAACGCCAGAAGCATAAAATACGATATAAATACAACAGCTTTTCCATCGTATAAAAGAAAATAATTGCAAACAGTGTGAAGGTAATGGTCATTTCTACGTTCCGGGCAACCTAGGCTTCACCCTAGGGCGTTGCTCCGCCAGATCAAACAGTTAGGGCCTTAGAAGTCAACGCCCGAAGCATAAAATACAAAATAAATAGAACAGTTTTTCCATTGTATAAAACGAATAATTGCTACCAGTGTAAAAGTTATGGTCATTTCTGCGTTCCGGGCAACCTAGGCTTCACCCTAGGGCGTTGTTCCACCAGATCGAATAGCTAGGGCCTTAGAAGTCAACGCCCGAAGCATAAAATATAAAATAAATAGAACAGTTTTTCCATCGTATAAAACGAAAAATTGCTACCAGTGTGAAAGTTATGGTCATTTCTACTTTCCGGGCAACCTAGGCTTCACTCTAGGGCGTCGCTCCACTAGATCGAATAGCTAGGGCCATAGAAGTCAACGCCAGAAGCATAAAATACGATATAAATACAACAGCTTGTTCCATCGTATAAAAGAAAATAATTGCAAACTGTTTGAAGGTAATGGTCATTTCTACGTTCCGGGCAACCTAGGCTTCACTCTAGGGCGTTGCTCCACCAGATCGAATAGTTAGGTCCTTAGAAGTCAACGCCCGAAGCATAAAATACAAAATAAATAGAACAGTTTTTCCTTTGTATAAAACGAATAATTGCTACCAGTGTAAAAGTTATGGTCATTTCTACGTTCCGGGCAACCTAGGCTTCACCCTAGGGCGTTGTTCCACCAGATCGAATAGTTACGGCCTAAGAAGTCAGCGCCAGAAGCATAAAATACGATATAAATACAACAGCTTTTCCATCGTATAAAACAAGTAATTGCAACCAGTTTGATAGTGATGGTCATTTCTACGTACCGGGCAACCTAGGCTTCACTCTAGGGCGTTGCTCCACCAGATCGAATAGTTAGGGCCTTAGAAGTCAACGCCCGAAGCATAAAATATAAAGTAAATAGAACAGTTTTTCCATTGTATGAAACGAATAATTGCAACCAGTGTTAAAGTTATGGACATTTCTACGTTCCGGGCAACCTAGGCTTCACCGTAGGCCGTTGTTCCACCAGATCGAAGAGTTAGGGCCTAAGAAGTGAACGCCAGAAGCATAAAATACAATATAAATACAACAGTTTTTCCATCATATAAAACGAATTATAGCAACCAGTGTGAAAGCTGTGGTCATTTCTACGTTCCGGGCAACCTAGGCTGCACTCTAGGGCGTTGCTCCACCAGATCGAATAGGTAGGGCCATAGAAGTCAACGCCAGAAGCATAAAACACAATAAAAATGCAACAGTTTTTCCATCGTATAGCATGACTAATTGCAACCAGTGCGAAAGTAATGATCATTTCTACGTTCCGGGCAACCTAGGCTTCACTCTAGGGCGTTTCTCCACCAGACCAAACAGTTAGGGCCTTAGAAGTCAACGCCCGAAGCATAAAATGCAAAATAAATATAACAGCTTTTCCATCGTATGAAACGGATAACAGCAACCAGTCTGAAAGTACTGGACATTTCTACGTTCCGGTTAACCTAGGTTTCACCCTAGGGCGTTGTTCCACCAGATCGAATAGCTAGGGCCTTAGAAGTCAACGCCCGAAGCATAAAATATAAAATAAATAGAACAGTTTTTCCATCGTATAAAACGAAAAATTGCTACCAGTGTGAAAGTTATGGTCATTTCTACTTTCCGGGCAACCTAGGCTTCACTCTAGGGCGTCGCTCCACTAGATCGAATAGCTAGGGCCATAGAAGTCAACGCCAGAAGCATAAAATACGATATAAATACAACAGCTTGTTCCATCGTATAAAAGAAAATAATTGCAAACTGTTTGAAGGTAATGGTCATTTCTACGTTCCGGGCAACCTAGGCTTCACTCTAGGGCGTTGCTCCACCAGATCGAATAGTTAGGTCCTTAGAAGTCAACGCCCGAAGCATAAAATACAAAATAAATAGAACAGTTTTTCCTTTGTATAAAACGAATAATTGCTACCAGTGTAAAAGTTATGGTCATTTCTACGTTCCGGGCAACCTAGGCTTCACCCTAGGGCGTTGTTCCACCAGATCGAATAGTTAGGGCCTTAGAAGTCAACGCCCGAAGCATAAAATATAAAGTAAATAGAACAGTTTTTCCATTGTATGAAACGAATAATTGCAACCAGTGTAAAAGTTATGGACATTTCTACGTTCCGGGCAACCTAGGCTTCACCGTAGGCCGTTGTTCCACCAGATCGAAGAGTTAGGGCCTAAGAAGTGAACGCCAGAAGCATAAAATACAATATAAATACAACAGTTTTTCCATCATATAAAACGAATTATAGCAACCAGTGTGAAAGCTGTGGTCATTTCTACGTTCCGGGCAACCTAGGCTGCACTCTAGGGCGTTGCTCCACCAGATCGAATAGGTAGGGCCATAGAAGTCAACGCCAGAAGCATAAAACACAATAAAAATGCAACAGTTTTTCCATCGTATAGCATGACTAATTGCAACCAGTGCGAAAGTAATGATCATTTCTACGTTCCGGGCAACCTCGGCTTCACTCTAGGGCGTTTCTCCACCAGACCAAACAGTTAGGGCCTTAGAAGTCAACGCCCGAAGCATAAAATGCAAAATAAATATAACAGCTTTTCCATCGTATGAAACGGATAACAGCAACCAGTCTGAAAGTACTGGACATTTCTACGTTCCGGGTAACCTAGGTTTCACACTAGGGCGTTGCTCCACCAGATCGAATAGTTAGGGCCTAAGAAGTGAACGCCAGAAGCATAAAATACAATATAAATACAACAGTTTTTCCATCGTATAAAACGAATAATTGCAACCAGTGTGAAAGTTATGGTCATTTCTACATTCCGAGCAACCTAGGCTTCACTCTAGGGCGTTGCTCCAACAGATTGAATAGTTAGGGCCTTAGAAGTCAACGCCCGAAGCATAAAATGCAATAAAAATACAACAGTTTTTCCATCGTATAACATGATTAATTGCAACCAGTTTGAAAGTGATGGTCATTTCTACGTTCCGGGCAACCTAGGCTTCACTCTAGGGCGTCGCTCCACTAGATCGAATAGCTAGGGCCATAGAAGTCAACGCCAGAAGCATAAAATACGATATAAATACAACAGCTTGTTCCATCGTATAAAAGAAAATAATTGCAAACTGTTTGAAGGTAATGGTCATTTCTACGTTCCGGGCAACCTAGGCTTCACTCTAGGGCGTTGCTCCACCAGATCGAATAGTTAGGTCCTTAGAAGTCAACGCCCGAAGCATAAAATACAAAATAAATAGAACAGTTTTTCCTTTGTATAAAACGAATAATTGCTACCAGTGTAAAAGTTATGGTCATTTCTACGTTCCGGGCAACCTAGGCTTCACCCTAGGGCGTTGTTCCACCAGATCGAATAGTTACGGCCTAAGAAGTCAGCGCCAGAAGCATAAAATACGATATAAATACAACAGCTTTTCCATCGTATAAAACAAGTAATTGCAACCAGTTTGATAGTGATGGTCATTTCTACGTACCGGGCAACCTAGGCTTCACTCTAGGGCGTTGCTCCACCAGATCGAATAGTTAGGGCCTTAGAAGTCAACGCCCGAAGCATAAAATATAAAATAAATAGAACAGTTTTTCCATTGTATGAAACGAATAATTGCAACCAGTGTAAAAGTTATGGACATTTCTACGTTCCGGGCAACCTAGGCTTCACCGTAGGCCGTTGTTCCACCAGATCGAAGAGTTAGGGCCTAAGAAGTGAACGCCAGAAGCATAAAATACAATATAAATACAACAGTTTTTCCATCATATAAAACGAATTATAGCAACCAGTGTGAAAGCTGTGGTCATTTCTACGTTCCGGGCAACCTAGGCTGCACTCTAGGGCGTTGCTCCACCAGATCGAATAGTTAGGGCCTTAGAAGTCAACGCCCGAAGCGTAAAATACAAAATAAATAAAACAGTTTTTCCATCGTATAAAACGAAAAATTGCAAACAGTGTGAAAGATATTGACATTTCTACGATCCGGGCTACCTAGGCTTCCCTCTATGGCGTTCTTCCACCACATCGAATAGCAACGGCCTCAGAAGTCAACGCCAGAAGCTTAAATACAATATAAATATAACAGTTTTTCCATCGTATACAACGAATAATAGCAACCAGTGTGAAAGTTATGGTCATTTCTACGTTCCGGGCAACCTAGGCTTCACTCTACGTCGATTCTCCACCAGATCAAACAGTTAGGGCCTTAGAAGTCAACGCCCGAAGCATAAAATACAAAATAAATAGAACGGTTTTTCTATTGTATAAAACGAATAATTGCTGCCAGTGTAAAAGTTATGGTCATTTCTACGTTCCGGGCAACCTAGGCTTCACCCTAGGGCGTTGTACCACCAGATCGAATAGTTAGGGCCTAAGAAGTCAACGCCAGGAGCATAAAAAACGATATAAATACAACAGCTTTTCCATCGTATAAAACGAATAATTGCAACCAGTGTGGAAGTTATGGTCATTTCTACGTTCCGGGCAACCTAGGCTTCACTCTAGGGCGGTGCTCCACCAAATCGAATAGCTAGGGCCTTAGAAGTCAACGCCAGAAGCATAAAACACAATAAAGATGCAAAAGTTTTTTCACCGTATAACAGGAATAACTGAAAACAGTATGAAAGTACTTGTCATTTTTACGTTCCGGGTAACCTAGGTTTCACTCTAGGGCGTTGCTCCACCAAATCGAATAGCTAGGGACTTAGAATTCAACGCCATAAGAATAAAATACAATATAAATACAACAGTTTTTCCATCGTACAAAACGAATAATAGCAACCAGTGTGAAAATTATGGTCATTTCTACGTACCGGGCAACCTGGGCTTCACTCTAGGGCGTTGCTCTACCAGATCGAATAGTTAGGGCCTAAGAAGTCAACGCCAGAAGCATAAAATACGATATAAATACAACAGCTTTTCCATCGTATAAAAGAAAATAATTGCAAACAGTGTGAAGGTAATGGTCATTTCTACGTTCCGGGCAACCTAGGCTTCACCCTAGGGCGTTGCTCCGCCAGATCAAACAGTTAGGGCCTTAGAAGTCAACGCCCGAAGCATAAAATACAAAATAAATAGAACAGTTTTTCCATTGTATAAAACGAATAATTGCTACCAGTGTAAAAGTTATGGTCATTTCTGCGTTCCGGGCAACCTAGGCTTCACCCTAGGGCGTTGTTCCACCAGATCGAATAGCTAGGGCCTTAGAAGTCAACGCCCGAAGCATAAAATATAAAATAAATAGAACAGTTTTTCCATCGTATAAAACGAAAAATTGTTACCAGTGTGAAAGTTATGGTCATTTCTACTTTCCGGGCAACCTAGGCTTCACTCTAGGGCGTCGCTCCACTAGATCGAATAGCTAGGGCCATAGAAGTCAACGCCAGAAGCATAAAATACGATATAAATACAACAGCTTGTTCCATCGTACAAAAGAAAATAATTGCAAACTGTTTGAAGGTAATGGTCATTTCTACGTTCCGGGCAACCTAGGCTTCACTCTAGGGCGTTGCTCCACCAGATCGAATAGTTAGGTCCTTAGAAGTCAACGCCCGAAGCATAAAATACCAAATAAATAGAACAGTTTTTCCTTTGTATAAAACGAATAATTGCTACCAGTGTAAAAGTTATGGTCATTTCTACGTTCCGGGCAACCTAGGCTTCACCCTAGGGCGTTGTTCCACCAGATCGAATAGTTACGGCCTAAGAAGTCAGCGCCAGAAGCATAAAATACGATATAAATACAACAGCTTTTCCATCGTATAAAACAAGTAATTGCAACCAGTTTGATAGTGATGGTCATTTCTACGTACCGGGCAACCTAGGCTTCACTCTAGGGCGTTGCTCCACCAGATCGAATAGTTAGGGCCTTAGAAGTCAACGCCCGAAGCATAAAATATAAAATAAATAGAACAGTTTTTCCATTGTATGAAACGAATAATTGCAACCAGTGTAAAAGTTATGGACATTTCTACGTTCCGGGCAACCTAGGCTTCACCGTAGGCCGTTGTTCAACCAGATCGAAGAGTTAGGGCCTAAGAAGTCAACGCCAGGAGCATAAAAAACGATATAAATACAACAGCTTTTCCATCGTATAAAACGAATAATTGCAACCAGTGTGGAAGTTATGGTCATTTCTACGTTCCGGGCAACCTAGGCTTCACTCTAGGGCGGTGCTCCACCAAATCGAATAGCTAGGGCCTTAGAAGTCAACGCCAGAAGCATAAAACACAATAAAGATGCAAAAGTTTTTTCATCGTATAACAGGAATAACTGAAAACAGTATGAAAGTACTTTTCATTTTTACGTTCCGGGTAACCTAGGTTTCACTCTAGGGCGTTGCTCCACCAAATCGAATAGCTAGGGACTTAGAATTCAACGCCATAAGAATAAAATACAATATAAATACAACAGTTTTTCCAACGTACAAAACGAATAATAGCAACCAGTGTGAAAATTATGGTCATTTCTACGTACCGGGCAACCTGGGCTTCACTCTAGGGCGTTGCTCTACCAGATCGAATAGTTAGGGCCTAAGAAGTCAACGCCCGAAGCATAAAATACAATATAAATAGAACAGTTTTTCCATTGTATAAAACGAATAATTGCTACCAGTGTAAAAGTTATGGTCATTTCTGCGTTCCGGGCAACCTAGGCTTCACCCTAGGGCGTTGTTCCACCAGATCGAATAGCTAGGGCCTTAGAAGTCAACGCCCGAAGCATAAAATATAAAATAAATAGAACAGTTTTTCCATCGTATAAAACGAATAATTGCTACCAGTGTAAAAGTTATGGACATTTCTACGTTCCGGGCAACCTAGGCTTCACCGTAGGCCGTTGTTCCACCAGATCGAAGAGTTAGGGCCTAAGAAGTGAACGCCAGAAGCATAAAATACAATATAAATACAACAGTTTTTCCATCATATAAAACGAATTATAGCAACCAGTGTGAAAGCTGTGGTCATTTCTACGTTCCGGGCAACCTAGGCTGCACTCTAGGGCGTTGCTCCACCAGATCGAATAGTTAGGGCCTTAGAAGTCAACGCCCGAAGCGTAAAATACAAAATAAATAAAACAGTTTTTCCATCGTATAAAACGAAAAATTGCAAACAGTGTGAAAGATATTGACATTTCTACGATCCGGGCTACCTAGGCTTCCCTCTATGGCGTTCTTCCACCACATCGAATAGCAACGGCCTCAGAAGTCAACGCCAGAAGCTTAAATACAATATAAATATAACAGTTTTTCCATCGTATACAACGAATAATAGCAACCAGTGTGAAAGTTATGGTCATTTCTACGTTCCGGGCAACCTAGGCTTCACTCTACGTCGATTCTCCACCAGATCAAACAGTTAGGGCCTTAGAAGTCAACGCCCGAAGCATAAAATACAAAATAAATAGAACGGTTTTTCTATTGTATAAAACGAATAATTGCTGCCAGTGTAAAAGTTATGGTCATTTCTACGTTCCGGGCAACCTAGGCTTCACCCTAGGGCGTTGTACCACCAGATCGAATAGTTAGGGCCTAAGAAGTCAACGCCAGGAGCATAAAAAACGATATAAATACAACAGCATTTCCATCGTATAAAACGAATAATTGCAACCAGTGTGGAAGTTATGGTCATTTCTACGTTCCGGGCAACCTAGGCTTCACTCTAGGGCGGTGCTCCACCAAATCTAATAGCTAGGGCCTTAGAAGTCAACGCCAGAAGCATAAAACACAATAAAGATGCAAAAGTTTTTTCATCGTATAACAGGAATAACTGAAAACAGTATGAAAGTACTTGTCATTTTTACGTTCCGGGTAACCTAGGTTTCACTCTAGGGCGTTGCTCCACCAAATCGAATAGCTAGGGACTTAGAATTCAACGCCATAAGGATAAAATACAATATAAATACAACAGTTTTTCCATCGTACAAAACGAATAATAGCAACCAGTGTGAAAATTATGGTCATTTCTACGTACCGGGCAACCTGGGCTTCACTCTAGGGCGTTGCTCTACCAGATCGAATAGTTAGGGCCTAAGAAGTCAACGCCAGAAGCATAAAATACGATATAAATACAACAGCTTTTCCATCGTATAAAAGAAAATAATTGCAAACAGTGTGAAGGTAATGGTCATTTCTACGTTCCGGGCAACCTAGGCTTCACCCTAGGGCGTTGCTCCGCCAGATCAAACAGTTAGGGCCTTAGAAGTCAACGCCCGAAGCATAAAATACAAAATAAATAGAACAGTTTTTCCATTGTATAAAACGAATAATTGCTACCAGTGTAAAAGTTATGGTCATTTCTGCGTTCCGGGCAACCTAGGCTTCACCCTAGGGCGTTGTTCCACCAGATCGAATAGCTAGGGCCTTAGAAGTCAACGCCCGAAGCATAAAATATAAAATAAATAGAACAGTTTTTCCATCGTATAAAACGAAAAATTGCTACCAGTGTGAAAGTTATGGTCATTTCTACTTTCCGGGCAACCTAGGCTTCACTCTAGGGCGTCGCTCCACTAGATCGAATAGCTAGGGCCATAGAAGTCAACGCCAGAAGCATAAAATACGATATAAATACAACAGCTTGTTCCATCGTATAAAAGAAAATAATTGCAAACTGTTTGAAGGTAATGGTCATTTCTACGTTCCGGTCAACCTAGGCTTCACTCTAGGGCGTTGCTCCACCAGATCGAATAGTTAGGTCCTTAGAAGTCAACGCCCGAAGCATAAAATACAAAATAAATAGAACAGTTTTTCCTTTGTATAAAACGAATAATTGCTACCAGTGTAAAAGTTATGGTCATTTCTACGTTCCGGGCAACCTAGGCTTCACCCTAGGGCGTTGTTCCACCAGATCGAATAGTTACGGCCTAAGAAGTCAGCGCCAGAAGCATAAAATACGATATAAATACAACAGCTTTTCCATCGTATAAAACAAGTAATTGCAACCAGTTTGATAGTGATGGTCATTTCTACGTACCGGGCAACCTAGGCTTCACTCTAGGGCGTTGCTCCACCAGATCGAATAGTTAGGGCCTTAGAAGTCAACGCCCGAAGCATAAAATATAAAATAAATAGAACAGTTTTTCCATTGTATGAAACGAATAATTGCAACCAGTGTAAAAGTTATGGACATTTCTACGTTCCGGGCAACCTAGGCTTCACCGTAGGCCGTTGTTCCACCAGATGGAATAGTTAGGGCCTAAGAAGTCAGCGTCAGAAGCATAAAATACGATATAAATACAACAGCTTTTCCATCGTATAAAACAAGTAATTGCAACCAGTTTGATAGTGATGGTCATTTCTACGTACCGGGCAACCTAGGCTTCACTCTAGGGCGTTGCTCCACCAGATCGAATAGTTAGGGCCTTAGAAGTCAACGCCCGAACCATAAAATACAAAATAAATAGAACAGTTTTTCCATTGTATAAAACGAATAATTACTACCACTGTAAAAGTTATGGTCATTTCTGCGTTCCGGGCAACCTAGGCTTCACCCTAGGGCGTTGTTCCACCAGATCAAACAGTTAGGGCCTTACAAGTCAACGCCCGAAGCATAAAATACAAAATAAATAGAACGGTTTTTCCATTGTATAAAACGAATAATTGCTGCCAGTGGAAAAGTTATGGTCATTTCTACGTTCCGGGCAGCCTAGGCTTCACTCTGGGGCGGTGCTCCACCAAATCGAATAGCTAGGGCCTTAGAAGTCAACGCCAGAAGCATAAAATACAATAAAGATGCAAAAGTTTTTTCATCGTATAACAGGAATAACTGCAAACAGTATGAAAGTACTTGTCATTTCTACGTTCCGGGTAACCTAGGTTTCACTCTAGGGCGTTGCTCCACCAGATCGAATAGCTAGGGACTTAGAATTCAACGCCATAAGAATAAAATTCAATATAAACACAACAGTTTTTCCATCGTCTAAAACGAATAATAGCAACCAGTGTGAAAGATATGGTCATTTCTACGTACCGGGCAACCTGGGCTTCACTCTAGGGCGTTGCTCTACCAGATCGAATAGTTAGGGCCTTAGAAGTCAACGCCCGAAGCATAAAATACAAAATAAATAGAACAGTTTTTCCATCGTATAAAACGAATAATTGACACCAGTGTGAAAGTTATGGTCATTTCTACTTTCCGGGCAACCTAGGCTTCACCCTAGGGCGTTGTTCCACCAGATGGAATAGTTAGGGCCTAAGAAGTCAGCGCCAGAAGCATAAAATACGATATAAATACAACAGTTTTTCCATCGTATAACTGGATTAATTGCAACCAGTTTGAAAGTGATGTTCATTTCTACGTTCCGGGCAACCTAGGCTTCACTCTAGGGCGTTGCTCCACTAGATCGAATAGCTAGGGCCTTAGAAGTCAACGCCAGAGGCATAAAATACAATATAAATACAAGAGCTTCTCCATTGTATAATACGTATAATTGCTACCAGTGTAAAAGTTATGGTCATTTCTACGTTCCGGGCAACCTAGGCTTCACCCTAGGGCGTTGTTCCACCAGATCGAATAGTTAGGGCCTAAGAAGTGAACGCCAGAATCATAAAATACAATATAAATACAACAGTTTTTCCATCGTATAAAACGAATAATTGCAACCAGTGTGAAAGTTATGGTCATTTCTACATTCCGAGCAACCTAGGCTTCACTCTAGGGCGTTGCTCCAACAGATTGAATAGTTAGGGCCTTAGAAGTCAACGCCCGAAGCATAAAATGCAATAAAAATACAACAGTTTTTCCATCGTATAACAGGATTAATTGCAACCAGTGTGAAAGTTATGGTCATTTCTACGTTCCGGGCAACCTAGGCTTCACTCTAGGGCGTTGCTCCACCAGATCAAACCGTTAGGGCCTTAGAAGTCAACGCCCGAAGCATTAAATACAAAATAAATAGAACAGTTTTTCCATTGTATAAAACGAATAATTGCTACCAGTGTAAAAGTTATGGTCATTTCTGCGTTCCGGGCAACCTGGGCTACACCCGAGGGCGTTGTTCCACCAGATCGCATAGTTAGGGCCTAGGAAGTGATCGCCAGAAGCATTAGATACAATATAAATACAACAGTCTTTCCATCCTATAACAGGAATAATTGCAGCCCGTGTGAAAGTGATGGTCATTTCTACGTTCCAGGCAAACTAGGCTTCACACTAGGGCGTTGTTCCACCAGATCGAATAGCTAGGGCCTAAGAAGTCAACGCCAGAAGCATAAAATACAATATAAATATAAGAGTTTTTCCATCGCATAAAACGAATAATAGCAACCAGTGTGAAAGTTATGGTCCTTTCTACGTTCCAGGCAACCTAGGCTTCACTCTAGGGCGTTGTTCCACCAGATCGAATAGTTAGGGCCTAAGAAGTCAACGCCAGAAGCATAAAATACGATATAAATACAACAGCTTTTCCATCGTATAAAACGAATAATTGCAACCAGAGTGAAAGTTATGGTCACTTATACGTTCCGGACAACCTACGCTTCACTCTGGAGTGTTGCTCCATCAGATCGCATAGTTAGGGACTTAGGATTCATCGCCAGAAGCATAAAATACAATATAAGTACAACACTTTTTCCATCGTATAAAATGAATAATTGCAAACATTGTGAAAGTAATGGCCATTTCTACGTTCCGGGCAATCTAGCCGTCACACTAGGTCGTTGCTCCGCCACATCTAATAACTACGGCCTTAGAAGTCAACGCCAGGAGCATAAAATACAATATAAATACAACAGCTTTTCCATCGTATATAATGTATATTTGCAATCACTGTGAAAGTAATGGTCATTTCTAAGTTCCGGGCAACCTAGGCTACACCCGAGGGCGTTGTTCCGCCAGATCGCATAGTTAGGGCCTAGGAAGCGATCGCCAGAAGCATTAGATACAATATAAATACAACAGTCTTTCCATCCTATAACAGGAATAATTGTAGCCCGTGTGAAAGTTATGGTCATGTTTACGTTCCTGGCAACCTAGGCTTCACCCTAGGGCATTGTTCCATCAGATCGAATAGTTAGGCCCTAAGAATTGAGCGCCAGAAGCATAAAATACAATATAAATACAACAGTTTTTCCATCGCAGGAAACGAATAATTGCAACCAGTGTGAAAGTTATGGTCATTTCTATATCCCGAGCAACCTAGGCTTCACTCTAGGGCGTTGCTCCACCAGATCGCATAGTTAGGTCCTTAGAAGTCAACGCCAGAAGCATAGAATACGATATAAATACAACAGCTTTTCCATGGTATAAAAGGAATAATTGCAAACAGTGTGAAAGTAATGGTCATTTCTACGTTCCGGGCAACCTAGGCATCACTCTAGGGCGGTGCTCCACCATATCGAATAGCTACGGCCTTAGAAGCCTACGCCTGAAGCATAAAATACAATAAAAATACAACAGTCTTTTCATCGTATAACCGGAATAATTGCAACATGCGTGAAGGTAATGATCATTTCGGCGTTTCGGGCATCCTAGACTTAACTCTGAGGCATTGCTGCACCAGCTTGAATAGTTAGGGCCTAAGGAGACAACGCCAGAAGCATAAAATACAATATAAATGCAACAGCTTTGCCACCGTATAAAATGAATGATTGCAAACAGTGTGAAAGATATGAACATTTCTACGTTCCGGGCAACCTAGGCTTCACTCTATGGCGTTCTTCCACCACATCGAATAGCTACGGCATCAGAAGTCAACGCCTGAAGCATAAAATACAATATAAATAAAACAGCTTTTCCATTCGTATAAAACGAATAATAGCAACCAGTGTGATAGTTATGGTCATTTCTACGTTCCGGGCAACCTAGGCTTCACTCTAGGGAGCTGCTCCACCAGATCGAATAGTTAGGGCCTTAGAAGTCAACGCCCGAAGCATAAAATACAATATAAGTACATCAGCTTTGCCATCGTATAAAATGAATAATTGCAAACTGTGTGAAGGTAATGGCCATTTCTACGTTCCGAGCAACCTCGGCTGCACTCTAGGGTGTTGCTCCACCAGATGGAATAGCTAGGAACTTAGAAGTCAACGCCAGGAGCATAAAAAACGATATAAATACAACAGCATTTCCATCGTATAAAACGAATAATTGCAACCAGTGTGGAAGTTATGGTCATTTCTACGTTCCGGGCAACCTAGGCTTCACTCTACGTCGATTCTCCACCAGATCAAACAGTTAGGGCCTTAGAAGTCAACGCCCGAAGCATAAAATACAAAATAAATAGAACGGTTTTTCTATTGTATAAAACGAATAATTGCTGCCAGTGTAAAAGTTATGGTCATTTCTACGTTCCGGGCAACCTAGGCTTCACCCTAGGGCGTTGTACCACCAGATCGAATAGTTAGGGCCTAAGAAGTCAACGCCAGGAGCATAAAAAACGATATAAATACAACAGCATTTCCATCGTATAAAACGAATAATTGCAACCAGTGTGGAAGTTATGGTCATTTCTACGTTCCGGGCAACCTAGGCTTCACTCTAGGGCGGTGCTCCACCAAATCGAATAGCTAGGGCCTTAGAAGTCAACGCCAGAAGCATAAAACACAATAAAGATGCAAAAGTTTTTTCATCGTATAACAGGAATAACTGAAAACAGTATGAAAGTACTTGTCATTTTTACGTTCCGGGTAACCTAGGTTTCACTCTAGGGCGTTGCTCCACCAAATCGAATAGCTAGGGACTTAGAATTCAACGCCATAAGGATAAAATACAATATAAATACAACAGTTTTTCCATCGTACAAAACGAATAATAGCAACCAGTGTGAAAATTATGGTCATTTCTACGTACCGGGCAACCTGGGCTTCACTCTAGGGCGTTGCTCTACCAGATCGAATAGTTAGGGCCTAAGAAGTCAACGCCAGAAGCATAAAATACGATATAAATACAACAGCTTTTCCATCGTATAAAAGAAAATAATTGCAAACAGTGTGAAGGTAATGGTCATTTCTACGTTCCGGGCAACCTAGGCTTCACCCTAGGGCGTTGCTCCGCCAGATCAAACAGTTAGGGCCTTAGAAGTCAACGCCCGAAGCATAAAATACAAAATAAATAGAACAGTTTTTCCATTGTATAAAACGAATAATTGCTACCAGTGTAAAAGTTATGGTCATTTCTGCGTTCCGGGCAACCTAGGCTTCACCCTAGGGCGTTGTTCCACCAGATCGAATAGCTAGGGCCTTAGAAGTCAACGCCCGAAGCATAAAATATAAAATAAATAGAACAGTTTTTCCATCGTATAAAACGAAAAATTGCTACCAGTGTGAAAGTTATGGTCATTTCTACTTTCCGGGCAACCTAGGCTTCACTCTAGGGCGTCGCTCCACTAGATCGAATAGCTAGGGCCATAGAAGTCAACGCCAGAAGCATAAAATACGATATAAATACAACAGCTTGTTCCATCGTATAAAAGAAAATAATTGCAAACTGTTTGAAGGTAATGGTCATTTCTACGTTCCGGGCAACCTAGGCTTCACTCTAGGGCGTTGCTCCACCAGATCGAATAGTTAGGTCCTTAGAAGTCAACGCCCGAAGCATAAAATACAAAATAAATAGAACAGTTTTTCCTTTGTATAAAACGAATAATTGCTACCAGTGTAAAAGTTATGGTCATTTCTACGTTCCGGGCAACCTAGGCTTCACCCTAGGGCGTTGTTCCACCAGATCGAATAGTTACGGCCTAAGAAGTCAGCGCCAGAAGCATAAAATACGATATAAATACAACAGCTTTTCCATCGTATAAAACAAGTAATTGCAACCAGTTTGATAGTGATGGTCATTTCTACGTACCGGGCAACCTAGGCTTCACTCTAGGGCGTTGCTCCACCAGATCGAATAGTTAGGGCCTTAGAAGTCAACGCCCGAAGCATAAAATATAAAATAAATAGAACAGTTTTTCCATTGTATGAAACGAATAATTGCAACCAGTGTAAAAGTTATGGACATTTCTACGTTCCGGGCAACCTAGGCTTCACCGTAGGCCGTTGTTCCACCAGATGGAATAGTTAGGGCCTAAGAAGTCAGCGTCAGAAGCATAAAATACGATATAAATACAACAGCTTTTCCATCGTATAAAACAAGTAATTGCAACCAGTTTGATAGTGATGGTCATTTCTACGTACCGGGCAACCTAGGCTTCACTCTAGGGCGTTGCTCCACCAGATCGAATAGTTAGGGCCTTAGAAGTCAACGCCCGAACCATAAAATACAAAATAAATAGAACAGTTTTTCCATTGTATAAAACGAATAATTACTACCACTGTAAAAGTTATGGTCATTTCTGCGTTCCGGGCAACCTAGGCTTCACCCTAGGGCGTTGTTCCACCAGATCAAACAGTTAGGGCCTTACAAGTCAACGCCCGAAGCATAAAATACAAAATAAATAGAACGGTTTTTCCATTGTATAAAACGAATAATTGCTGCCAGTGGAAAAGTTATGGTCATTTCTACGTTCCGGGCAGCCTAGGCTTCACTCTGGGGCGGTGCTCCACCAAATCGAATAGCTAGGGCCTTAGAAGTCAACGCCAGAAGCATAAAATACAATAAAGATGCAAAAGTTTTTTCATCGTATAACAGGAATAACTGCAAACAGTATGAAAGTACTTGTCATTTCTACGTTCCGGGTAACCTAGGTTTCACTCTAGGGCGTTGCTCCACCAGATCGAATAGCTAGGGACTTAGAATTCAACGCCATAAGAATAAAATTCAATATAAACACAACAGTTTTTCCATCGTCTAAAACGAATAATAGCAACCAGTGTGAAAGATATGGTCATTTCTACGTACCGGGCAACCTGGGCTTCACTCTAGGGCGTTGCTCTACCAGATCGAATAGTTAGGGCCTTAGAAGTCAACGCCCGAAGCATAAAATACAAAATAAATAGAACAGTTTTTCCATCGTATAAAACGAATAATTGACACCAGTGTGAAAGTTATGGTCATTTCTACTTTCCGGGCAACCTAGGCTTCACCCTAGGGCGTTGTTCCACCAGATGGAATAGTTAGGGCCTAAGAAGTCAGCGCCAGAAGCATAAAATACGATATAAATACAACAGTTTTTCCATCGTATAACTGGATTAATTGCAACCAGTTTGAAAGTGATGTTCATTTCTACGTTCCGGGCAACCTAGGCTTCACTCTAGGGCGTTGCTCCACTAGATCGAATAGCTAGGGCCTTAGAAGTCAACGCCAGAGGCATAAAATACAATATAAATACAAGAGCTTCTCCATTGTATAATACGTATAATTGCTACCAGTGTAAAAGTTATGGTCATTTCTACGTTCCGGGCAACCTAGGCTTCACCCTAGGGCGTTGTTCCACCAGATCGAATAGTTAGGGCCTAAGAAGTGAACGCCAGAATCATAAAATACAATATAAATACAACAGTTTTTCCATCGTATAAAACGAATAATTGCAACCAGTGTGAAAGTTATGGTCATTTCTACATTCCGAGCAACCTAGGCTTCACTCTAGGGCGTTGCTCCAACAGATTGAATAGTTAGGGCCTTAGAAGTCAACGCCCGAAGCATAAAATGCAATAAAAATACAACAGTTTTTCCATCGTATAACAGGATTAATTGCAACCAGTTTGAAAGTGATGGTCATTTCTTCGTTCCGGGCAACTTTGGCTTCACTCTAGGGCGTTGTTCCACCATATCGAACAGTTAGGGCCTTAGAAGTCAACGCCCGAAGCATAAAACACAAAATAAATAGAACGGTTTCTCCATTGTATAAAACGAATAATTGCTACCAGTGTAAAAGTTATGGTCATTTCTACGTTCCGGGCAACCTAGGCTACACCCTAGGGCGTTTTTCCACCATCTCGAATATTTAGGGCCAAGAAGTGAACGCCAGAAGCATAAAATACAATATAAATACAACAGTTTTTCCATCGTACAAAACGAATAATTGCTACCAGTGTGAAAGTTATATTCATTGCTACGTTCCGCGCAACCTAGGCTTCACCCAAGGGCGTTGTTCCACCAGATGGAGTAGTTAGGGCCTAAGAAGTCAACGCCAGAAGCATAAGATACGATATAAATACAACAGCTTTTCCATCGTATAAAACGTATAATAGCAACCAGTGTGAAAGTTATGGTCATTTCTACGTTCCGGGCAACCTAGGCTTCACTCTAGGGCGTTGCTCCACCAGATCAAACCGTTAGGGCCTTAGAAGTCAACGCCCGAAGCATTAAATACAAAATAAATAGAACAGTTTTTCCATTGTATAAAACGAATAATTGCTACCAGTGTAAAAGTTATGGTCATTTCTGCGTTCCGGGCAACCTGGGCTACACCCGAGGGCGTTGTTCCACCAGATCGCATAGTTAGGGCCTAGGAAGTGATCGCCAGAAGCATTAGATACAATATAAATACAACAGTCTTTCCATCCTATAACAGGAATAATTGCAGCCCGTGTGAAAGTGATGGTCATTTCTACGTTCCAGGCAAACTAGGCTTCACACTAGGGCGTTGTTCCACCAGATCGAATAGCTAGGGCCTAAGAAGTCAACGCCAGAAGCATAAAATACAATATAAATATAAGAGTTTTTCCATCGCATAAAACGAATAATAGCAACCAGTGTGAAAGTTATGGTCCTTTCTACGTTCCAGGCAACCTAGGCTTCACTCTAGGGCGTTGTTCCACCAGATCGAATAGTTAGGGCCTAAGAAGTCAACGCCAGAAGCATAAAATACGATATAAATACAACAGCTTTTCCATCGTATAAAACGAATAATTGCAACCAGAGTGAAAGTTATGGTCACTTATACGTTCCGGACAACCTACGCTTCACTCTGGAGTGTTGCTCCATCAGATCGCATAGTTAGGGACTTAGGATTCATCGCCAGAAGCATAAAATACAATATAAGTACAACACTTTTTCCATCGTATAAAATGAATAATTGCAAACATTGTGAAAGTAATGGCCATTTCTACGTTCCGGGCAATCTAGCCGTCACACTAGGTCGTTGCTCCGCCACATCTAATAACTACGGCCTTAGAAGTCAACGCCAGGAGCATAAAATACAATATAAATACAACAGCTTTTCCATCGTATATAATGTATATTTGCAATCACTGTGAAAGTAATGGTCATTTCTAAGTTCCGGGCAACCTAGGCTACACCCGAGGGCGTTGTTCCGCCAGATCGCATAGTTAGGGCCTAGGAAGCGATCGCCAGAAGCATTAGATACAATATAAATACAACAGTCTTTCCATCCTATAACAGGAATAATTGTAGCCCGTGTGAAAGTTATGGTCATGTTTACGTTCCTGGCAACCTAGGCTTCACCCTAGGGCATTGTTCCATCAGATCGAATAGTTAGGCCCTAAGAATTGAGCGCCAGAAGCATAAAATACAATATAAATACAACAGTTTTTCCATCGCAGGAAACGAATAATTGCAACCAGTGTGAAAGTTATGGTCATTTCTATATCCCGAGCAACCTAGGCTTCACTCTAGGGCGTTGCTCCACCAGATCGCATAGTTAGGTCCTTAGAAGTCAACGCCAGAAGCATAGAATACGATATAAATACAACAGCTTTTCCATGGTATAAAAGGAATAATTGCAAACAGTGTGAAAGTAATGGTCATTTCTACGTTCCGGGCAACCTAGGCATCACTCTAGGGCGGTGCTCCACCATATCGAATAGCTACGGCCTTAGAAGCCTACGCCTGAAGCATAAAATACAATAAAAATACAACAGTCTTTTCATCGTATAACCGGAATAATTGCAACATGCGTGAAGGTAATGATCATTTCGGCGTTTCGGGCATCCTAGACTTAACTCTGAGGCATTGCTGCACCAGCTTGAATAGTTAGGGCCTAAGGAGACAACGCCAGAAGCATAAAATACAATATAAATGCAACAGCTTTGCCACCGTATAAAATGAATGATTGCAAACAGTGTGAAAGATATGAACATTTCTACGTTCCGGGCAACCTAGGCTTCACTCTATGGCGTTCTTCCACCACATCGAATAGCTACGGCATCAGAAGTCAACGCCTGAAGCATAAAATACAATATAAATAAAACAGCTTTTCCATTCGTATAAAACGAATAATAGCAACCAGTGTGATAGTTATGGTCATTTCTACGTTCCGGGCAACCTAGGCTTCACTCTAGGGAGCTGCTCCACCAGATCGAATAGTTAGGGCCTTAGAAGTCAACGCCCGAAGCATAAAATACAATATAAGTACATCAGCTTTGCCATCGTATAAAATGAATAATTGCAAACTGTGTGAAGGTAATGGCCATTTCTACGTTCCGAGCAACCTCGGCTGCACTCTAGGGTGTTGCTCCACCAGATGGAATAGCTAGGAACTTAGAAGTCAACGCCCGAAGCATAAAATGCAAAATAAATGTAACAGCTTTTCCATCGTATGAAACGAATAACAGCAACCAGTGTGAATGTTATGGTCATTTCTACGTTCCGGGCAACCTAGGCTTCAGTCTAGGGCCTTGCTCCATCAGATCGAATAGCTAGGGCCTTAGAAGTCAACGCCAGAAGCATAAAATACGAGAAAGATGCAACAGCTTTCCATCGTATAGCAGGAATAACTGCAAACAGTGTGATAGTACTGGTCATTTCTACGTTCCGGGTAATCTAGGCATCACTCTAGGGTGTTGCTCCACCAGATGGAATAGCTAGGAACTTAGAAGTCAACGCCAGAAGCATAATATACAACATAAATATAACAGTTTTTCGATCGTATAAAACGAATAATAGCAGTCAGTGTGAAAGTTGTGGTCATTTCTACGTTCCTGGCTACCTAGGCTGCACTCTAGGGCGTTGCTCCACCAGATCGAATAGGTAGGGCCATAGAAGTCAACGCCAGAAGCATAAAACACAATAAAAATGCAACAGTTTTTCCATCGTATAGCATGACTGATTGCAACCAGTGCGAAAGTAATGATCATTTCTACGTTCCGGGCAACCTAGGCTTCACTCTAGAGCGTTTCTCCACCAGACCAAACAGCTAGGGCCTTAGAAGTCAACGCCCGAAGCATAAAATGCAAAATAAATATAACAGCTTTTCCATCGTATGAAACGGATAACAGCAACCAGTCTGAAAGTACTGGACATTTCTACGTTCCGGGTAACCTAAGTTTCACACTAGGGCGTTGCTCCACCAGATCGAATAGGTAGGGCCATAGAAGTCAACGCCAGAAGCATAAAATACAATATAAATGCAACAGTTTTTTCATCATATAAAACGTGTAATTGCAACCAGTATGAAAGTTATGGTCATTTCTACTTTCCGGGCAACCTAGGCTACACCCTAGGACGTTGCTCCAGCAGATCGAATAGTTAGGGCCTTAGAAGTCAATGCCCGAAGCATAAAATGCAATAAAAATACAACAGTTTTTCCATCATATAACAGGAATAATTGCAACCAGTTTGAAAGTGATGGTCATTTCTACGTTCCGGGCAACCTCGGCTTCACTCTAGGGCGTTGCTCCCCCAGTTCGAATAGTTAGTGCCTTAGAAGGCAACGCCAGAAGCATAATATACAATATAAATATAACAGTTTTTCCATCGTATAAAACGAGTAATAGCAATCAGTGTGAAAGTTGTGGTCATTTCTACGTTCCGGGCTACCTAGGCTTCACCCAAGGGCGTTGTTTAACCAGATCGAATAGCTAGGGCCTAAGAAGTGAACGCCAGGAACATAAAATACAATATAAACACAACAGCTTTTCCATCGTATAAAATGAATAATTGCACACAGTGTGAAAGTACTGGTCATTTCTACGTTCCGGGTAACCTAGGCCTCACTCTAGGGCGTTGTTCCACCAGATTGAATAGTTAGGGCCTAAGAAATCAACGCCAGAAGCATAAAATACAATATAAATATAACAGTTTTTCCATCGTATAGAACGAATAATAGCAACCAGTGTGAAAGTTAACGTCATTTCTACTTTCCGGGCAACCTAGGCTTCACCCTAGGGCGTTGCTCCAATAGATTGAATAGTTAGGGCCTTAGAAGTCAACGCCCGATGCATAAAATACAAAATAAGAAGAACAGTTTTTCCATCGTGTAAAACGAATAATAGCAACCAGTGAGAAAGTTACGGTCATTTCTACGTTCCGGGCAACCTAGGCTTCACTCTAGGGCGTTGCTCCACCAGATCGAATAGTTAGGGCCTTAGAAGTCAACGCCCGAAGCATAAAATGCAAAATAAATAGAACAGTTTTTCCATTGTATAAAACGAATAACTGTAACCAGTGTGAAAGTACTGGTCATTTCTACGTTCCGGGCAACCTAGGCTTCACTGTAGGGCGTTGCTCCACCAAATCGAATAGTTAGGGCCTTAGAAGTCAACGCCCGAAGCATAAAATACAATATAAGTACAACAGTTTTTCCATCGTATAAAATGAATGATTGCGAACATTGTGAAAGTAATGGTCATTTCTACGTGCCCGGCAACCTACGTGTCACTCTAGGGCGTTGCTGCTCCACATCTGATAGCTACGGCCTTAGGACTTAACGCCGGAAGCATAAAATACAATATAAATACTACAGCTTTGCCATCTTATAAAATGAATAATTGCAAACAGTGTGAAGGTAATGGTCATTTCTACGTTCCGGGTAACCTAGGCTTCAGTCTAAGGCCTTCCTCCACCAGATCGAACAGTTAGGGCCTTAGAAATCAACGCCAGAAGCATAAAATACCATAAAGATGCAACAGCTTTCCTTCGTATAACAGGAATAACTGCAAACAGTGTGATAGTCTCTGGTCATTACTACGTTCCGGTTAATCTAGGCTTCACTCTAGGGCGCTGCTCCACCAGATCGAGTAGCTAGGGACTAAGAATTCAACGCCAGAAGAATAAAATGCAATATAAGTACAACAGTTTTTCCATCGTATACAATGAGTAATTGCTGCCAGTGTGAAAGTTATGGTCATTTCTACGTCCCGGGCAACCTAGGCTTCACTGTAGAGTGATGCTCCACAAGATCGAATAGGTAGTGCCTTAGAAGGCAACGACAGAAGCATAATATACAACATAAATATAACAGTTTTTCGATCGTATAAAACGAATAATAGCAATCAGTGTGATAGTTGTGGTCATTTCTACGTTCCGGGCTACCTAGGCTGCACTCTAGGGCGTTGCTCCACCAGATCGAATAGGTAGGGCCATAGAAGTCAACGCCAGAAGCATAAAACACAATAAAAATGCAACAGTTTTTCCATCGTATAGCATGACTAATTGCAACCAGTGCGAAAGTAATGATCATTTCTACGTTCCGGGCAACCTAGGCTTCACTCTAGGCCGTTTCTCCACCAGACCAAACAGTTAGGGCCTTAGAAGTCAACGCCCGAAGCATAAAATGCAAAATAAATATAACAGCTTTTCCATCGTATGAAACGGATAACAGCAACCAGTCTGAAAGTACTGGACATTTCTACGTTCCGGGTAACCTAGGTTTCACACTAGGGCGTTGCTCCACCAGATTGAATAGTTAGGGCCTTAGAAGTCAACGCCCGAAGCATAAAATGCAATAAAAATACAACATTTTTTCCATCGTATAATATGATTAATTGCAACCAGTTTGAAAGTGATGGTCATTTCTACGTTCCGGGCAACCTAGGCTTCACCGTAGGCCGTTGTTCCACCAGATCGAAGAGTTAGGGCCTAAGAAGTGAACGCCAGAAGCATAAAATACAATATAAATACAACAGTTTTTCCATCATATAAAACGAATGATAGCAACCAGTGTGTAAGCTGTGGTCATTTCTACGTTCCGGGCAACCTAGGCTGCACTCTAGGGCGTTGCTCCACCAGATCGAATAGTTAGGGCCTTAGAAGTCAACGCCCGAAGCGTAAAATACAAAATAAATAAAACAGTTTTTCCATCGTATAAAACGAAAAATTGCAAACAGTGTGAAAGATATGGACATTTCTACGATCCGGGCTACCTAGGCTTCCCTCTATGGCGTTCTTCCACCACATCGAATAGCAACGGCCTCAGAAGTCAACGCCAGAAGCATAAGATACGATATAAATACAACAGCTTTTCCATCGTATAAAACGAATAATAGCAACCAGTGTGAAAGTTATGGTCATTTCTACGTTCCGGGCAACCTAGGCTTCGCTCTAGGGCGTTGCTCCACCAGATCAAACCGTTAGGGCCTTAGAAGTCAACGCCCGAAGCATTAAATACAAAATAAATAGAACAGTTTTTCCATTGTATAAAACGAATAATTGCTACCAGTGTAAATGTTATGGTCATTTCTACGTTCCGGGCAACCTGGGCTACACCCGAGGGCGTTGTTCCACCAGATCGCATAGTTAGGGCCTAGGAAGTGATCGCCAGAAGCATTAGATACAATATAAATACAACAGTCTTTCCATCCTATAACAGGAATAATTGCAGCCCGTGTGAAAGTGATGGTCATTTCTACGTTCCAGGCAAACTAGGCTTCACACTAGGGCGTTGTTCCACCAGATCGAATAGCTAGGGCCTAAGAAGTCAACGCCAGAAGCATAAAATACAATATAAATATAACAGTTTTTCCATCGCATAAAACGAATAATAGCAACCAGTGTGAAAGTTATGGTCCTTTCTACGTTCCAGGCAACCTAGGCTTCACTCTAGGGCGTTGTTCCACCAGATCGAATAGTTAGGGCCTAAGAAGTCAACGCCAGAAGCATAAAATACGATATAAATACAACAGCTTTTCCATCGTATAAAACGAATAATTGCAACCAGAGTGAAAGTTATGGTCACTTATACGTTCCGGACAACCTACGCTTCACTCTGGAGCGTTGCTCCATCAGATCGCATAGTCAGGGACTTAGGATTCATCGCCAGAAGCATAAAATACAATATAAGTACAACAGTTTTTCCATCGTATAAAATGAATAATTGCAAACATTGTGAAAGTAATGGCCATTTCTACGTTCCGGGCAATCTAGCCGTCACACTAGGTCGTTGCTCCGCCACATCTAATAACTACGGCCTTAGAAGTCAACGCCAGGAGCTTAAAATACAATATAAATACAACAGCTTTTCCATCGTATATAATGTATATTTGCAAACAGTGTGAAAGTAATGGTCATTTCTAAGTTCCGGGCAACCTAGGCTTCACTCAAGGGCGTTGTTCCACCAGATCGCATAGTTAGGGCCTAGGAAGTGATCGCCAGCAGCATTAGATACAATATAAATACAACAGTCTTTCCATCCTATAACAGGAATAATTGCAGCCCGTGTGAAAGTTATGGTCATGTTTACGTTCCGGGCAACCTAGGCTTCACCCTAGGGCATTGTTCCATCAGATCGAATAGTTAGGCCCTAAGAAGTGAACGCCAGAAGCATAAAATACAATATAAATACAACAGTTTTTCCATCGCAGAAAACGAATAATTGCAACCAGTGTGAAAGTTATGATCATTTCTATATTCCGAGCAACCTAGGCTTCACTCTAGGGCGTTGCTCCACCAGATCGAATAGTTAGGTCCTTAGAAGTCAACGCCAGAAGCATAAAATACAATATAAATACAACAGTTTTTCCATCGCAGAAAACGAATAATTGCAACCAGTGTGAAAGTTATGGTCATTTCTATATTCCGAGCAACCTAGGCTTCACTCAAGGGCGTTACTCCACCAGATCGAATAGTTAGGTCCTTAGAAGTCAACGCCCGAAGCATAAAATACAAAATAAATAGAACAGTTTTTCCATTGTATAAAACGAATAATGCTACCAGTGTAAAAGTTATGGTCATTTCTACGTTCCGGGCAACCTAGGCTTCATCCTTGGGCATTGTTCCATCAGATCGAACAGATAGGCCCTAAGAACTGAACGCCCGAAGCATAAGATACGAAATAAATAGAACAGTTTTTCCATTGTATAAAACGAATAATTGCTACCAGTGTAAAAGTTATGGTCATTTCTACGTTCCGGGCAACCTAGGCTTCACTCTAGGGCGGTGCTCCACCATATCGAATAGCAACGGCCTTAGAAGCCTACGCCTGAAGCATAAAATACAATAAAAATGCAACGGTCTTTTCATCGTATAACAGGAATAATTGCAACAAGCGTGAAGGTAATGATCATTTCGGTGTTTCGGGCATCCTAGACTTAACTCTGAGGCATTGCTCCACCAGATCGAATAGTTATGGCCTAAGAAGTCAACGCCAGAAGCATAAAATACAATATAAATGCAACAGCTTTGCCACCGTATAAAATGAATAATTGCAAGCAGTGTGAAAGATATGGACATTTCTACGTTCCGGGCAACCTAGGCTTCACTCTAGGGCGTTGCTCCACCAGATCAAACAGTTAGGGCCTTAGAAGTCAGCGCCCGAAGCATAAAATACAAAATAAATAGAACAGTTTTTCCATTGTATAAACCGAATAATTGCTACCAGTGTAAAAGTTATGGTCATTTCTACGTTCCGGGCAACCTAGGCTTCACCCTAGGGCGTTGTTCCACCAGATCGAATAGTTAGGGCCTAAGATGTGAACGTCAGAAGCATAAAATACAATATAAATAAAACAGTTTTTCCATTGTATAAAACGAATAATTGCTACCAGTGTAAATGTTATGGTCATTTCTACGTTCCGGGCAACCTAGGCTTCACTGTGGGCGTTACTCCACCAGATCGAAGTGTTAGGGCCTAAGAAGTCAACGTCCGAAGCATAAAATACAATAGAAATACAACAGTTTTTCCATCGTATAAAACGAATAATTGCAACCATTATGAAACTTATGGTCATTTCTACGTTCCGGGCAACCTAGGCTTCACCCTAGGGCGTTGTTCCACCAGATCGAATAGTTAGGGCCTAAGAAGTGAACGCCAGAAGCATAAAATGCAATAAAAATACAACAGTCTTTCCATCCTATAACAGGAATAATTGCAACCCGTGTGAAAGTGATGGTCATTTCTACGTTCCAGGCAACCTAGACTTCCCTCTAGGGCGTTGCTCCACCAGATTGAATTGTTAGGGCCAAAGAAGTCAACGCCCGAAGCATAAAATACAGAATAAATAGAACAGTTTTTCCATCGTATAAAAGGAATAATTGTAGACAGTGTGAAAGTAATGGTCATTTCTACGTTCCGGGCAACCTTGGCTTCACTCTAGGGCGTTGCTCCACCAGATGAAACAGTTAGGGCCTTAGAAGTCCACGCCCGAAGCATAAAATACGAAATAAATAGAACAGTTTTTCCATTGTATAAAACGAATAATTGCTACCAGTGTAAAAGTTATGGTCATTTCTACGTTCCGGGCATCCTAGGCTTCACTCTAGGGCGGTGCTCCACCATATCGAATAGCAACGGCCTTAGAAGCCTACGCCTGAAGCATAAAATACAATAAAAATACAACGGTCTTTTCATCGTATAACAGGAATAATTGCAACAAGCGTGAAAGTAATGATCATTTCGGCGTTTCGGGCATCCTAGACTTAACTCTGAGGCATTGCTCCACCAGATCGAATAGTTAGGGCCTAAGAAGTGAACGCCAGAAGCATTAAACACAATATAAATACAACAGTTTTTCCATCGTATAAAACGAATAATTGCAACCAGTGTGGAAGTTATGGTCATTTCTACATTCCGAGCAACCTAGGCTTCACTCTAGGGCGTTGCTCCAACAGATTGAATAGTTAGGGCCTTAGAAGTCAACGCCCGAAGCATAAAATGCAATAAAAATACAACAGTTTTTCCATCGTATAACAGGATTAATTGCAACCAGTTTGAAAGTGATGGTCATTTCTACGTTCCGGGCAACCTAGGCTTCACTCTGGGGCGTTGCACCACTAGATCGAATAGCTAGGGCCATAGAAGTCAACGCCAGAAGCATAAAATACGATATAAATACAACAGCTTTTCCATCGTAAAGATCGAATAATTGCAACCAGTGTGAAAGTTATGGTTATTTCTACATTCCGAGCAACCTAGGCTTCACTCTAGGGCGTTGCTCCACCAGATTGAATAGTTAGGTCCTTAGAAGTTAACGCCAGAAGCATAAAATACGATATAAATACAACAGCTTTTGCATCGTATAAAAGGAATAATTGCAAACAGTGTGAAAGTAATTGTCATTTCTACGTTCCGGGCAACCTAGGCTACACCCTAGGGCGTTTCTCCACCAGATCAAACAGTTAGGCCCTAAGAAGTGAACGCCAGAAGCATAAAATACAATATAAATACAACAGTTTTTCCATCGCAGAAAACGAATAATTGCAACCAGTGTGAAAGTTATGGTCATTTCTATATTCCGAGCAACCTAGGCTTCACTCAAGGGCGTTACTCCACCAGATCGAATAGTTAGGTCCTTAGAAGTCAACGCCAGAAGCATAGAATACGATATAAATACAACAGCTTTTCCATGGTATAAAAGGAATAATTGCAAACAGTGTGAAAGTAATGGTCATTTCTACGTTCCGGGCAACCTAGGCTTCACTCTACGGCGTTGTTCCACCAGATCGAATAGTTAGGGCCTAAGAAGTCAACACCAGAAGAATAAAATACAAAATAAATACAACAGCCTTTACACCGTATAAAACGAATAATTGCAACCAGTGTGAAGGTTATGGTCATATCTACGTTCCGGGCAACCTAGGCTTCACTGTAGGGCGTTGCTCCACCAGATCGAAGTGTTAGGGCCTAAGAAGTCAACGCCCGAAGCATAAATTACAATAGAAATACAACAGTTTTTCCATCGTATAAAACGAATAATTGCAACCATTATGAAGCTTATGGTCATTTCTACGTTCCGGGCAACCTAGGCTTCACCCTAGGGCGTTGCTCCACCAGATCAAACAGTTGGGGCCTAAGAAGTGAACGCTAGAAGCATAAAATACAATATAAATACAACAGTTTTTCCATCGCAGAAAACGAATAATTGCAACCAGTGTGAAAGTTATGGTCATTTCTATATTCCGAGCAACCTAGGCTTCACTAAAGGGCGTTACTCCACCAGATCGAATAGTTAGGTCCTTAGAAGTCAACGCCAGAAGCATAGAATACGATATAAATACAACAGCTTTTCCATGGTATAAAAGGAATAATTGCAAACAGTGTGAAAGTAATGGTCATTTCTACGTTCCAGGCAACCTAGGCTTCACTCTACGGCGTTGTTCCACCAGATCGAATAGTTAGGGCCTAAGAAGTCAACACCAGAAGAATAAAATACAAAATAAATACAACAGCCTTTACACCGTATAAAACGAATAATTGCAACCAGTGTGAAGGTTATGGTCATATCTACGTTCCGGGCAACCTAGGCTTCACTGTAGGGCGTTGCTCCGCCAGATCGAAGTGTTAGGGCTTAAGACGTCAGCGCCCGAAGCATAAAATACGATATAAATACAACAGCTTTTCCATCGTATTAAATGAATAATTGCAAACTGTGTGAAAGTAGTGGTCATTTCTGCGTTCCGAGCAACCTAGGCATCACTCTAGGGCGGTGCTCCACCATATCGAATAGCTACGGCCTTAGAAGCCTACGCCTGAAGCATAAAATACAATAAAAATACAACAGTCTTTTCATCGTATAACCGGAATAATTGCAACATGCGTGAAAGTAATGATCATTTCGGCGTTTCGGGCATCCTAGACTTAACTCTGAGGCATTGCTGCACCAGATTGAATAGTTAGGGCCTAAGGAGTCAACGCCAGAAGCATAAAATACAATATAAATGCAACAGCTTTGCCACCGTATAAAATGAATAATTGCAAACAGTGTGAAAGATATGGACATTTCTACGTTCCGGGCAACCTAGGCTTCACTCTATGGCGTTCTTCCACCACATCGAATAGCTACGGCATCAGAAGTCAACGCCTGAAGTATAAAATACAATATAAATATAACAGTTTTTCCATCGTATAAAACGAATAATAGCAACCAGTGTGATAGTTATGGTCATTTCTACGTTCCGGGCAACCTAGGCTTCACTCTAGGGCGTTGCTCCACCAGATCAAACAGTTAGGGCCTTAGAAGTCAGCGCCCGAAGCATAAAATACAAAATAAATAGAACAGTTTTTCCATTGTATAAAACGAATAATTGCTACCAGTGTAAAAGTTATGGTCATTTCTACGTTCCGCTCAACCTAGGCTTCACCCTAGGGCGTTGTTCCACTAGATCGAATAGCTAGGGCCTTAGAAGTCAACGCCAGAGGCATAAAATACAATATAAATACAACAGCTTTTCCATCGTAAAAAACGAATAATTGCAAACAGTGTGAAAGTAATTGTCATTTCTTCGTTCCGGGCAACCTAGGCTTCACTCTAGGGCGTTGCTCCACCAGATCAAACAGTTAGGGCCTTAGAAGTCAGCGCCCGAAGCATAAAATACAAAATAAATAGAACAGTTTTTCCATTGTATAAAACGAATAATTACTACCAGTGTAAGAGTTATGGTCATTTCTACGTTCCGGGCATCCTAGGCTTCACTCTAGGGCGGTGCTCCACCATATCGAATAGCAACGGCCTTAGAAGCCTACGCCTGAAGCATAAAATACAATAAAAATATACGGTCTTTTCATCGTATAACAGGAATAATTGCAACAAGCGTGAAGGTAATGATCATTTCGGCGTTTCGGGCATCCTAGACTTAACCCTGAGGCATTGCTCCACCAGATCGAATAGTTAGGGCCTAAGAAGTGAATGCCAGAAGCATTAAACACAATATAAATACAACAGTTTTTCCATCGTATAAAACGAATAATTGCAACCAGTGTGGAAGTTATGGTCATTTCTACGTTCCGGGCAACCTAGGCTTCACTCTAGGGCGTTGCTCCACTAGATCGAATAGCTAGGGCCATAGAAGTCAACGCCAGAAGCATAAAATACGATATAAATACAACAGCTTTTGCATCGTAAAGATCGAATAATTGCAACCAGCGTGAAAGTTATGGTTATTTCTACATTCCGAGCAACCTAGGCTTCACTCTAGGGCGTTGCTCCACAAGATCGAATAGTTAGGTCCTTAGAAGTTAACGCCAGAAGCATAAAATACGATATAAATACAACAGCTTTTGCATCGTATAAAAGGAATAATTGGAAACAGTGTGAAAGTAATTGTCATTTCTACGTTCCGGGCAACCTAGGCTACACCATAGGGCGTTGCTCCACCAGATCAAACAGTTAGGCCCTAAGAAGTGAACGCCAGAAGCATAAAATACAATAAAAATACAACAGTTTTTCCATCGCAGAAAACGAATAATTGCAACCAGTGTGAAAGTTATGGTCATTTCTATATTCCGAGCAAGCTAGGCTTCACTCAAGGGCGTTACTCCACCAGATCGAATAGTTAGGTCCTTAGAAGTCAACGCCAGAAGCATAGAATACGATATAAATAAAACAGCTTTTCCATGGTATAAATGGAATAATTGCAAACAGTGTGAAAGTAATGGACATTTCTACGCTCCGGGCAACCTAGGCTTCACTCTATGGCGTTCTTCCACCACATCGAATAGCTACGGCATCAGAAGTCAACGCCTGAAGCATAAAATACAATATAAATATAACAGTTTTTCCATCGTATAAAACGAATAATAGCAACCAGTGTGATAGTTATGGTCATTTCTACGTTCCGGGCAACCTAGGCTTCACTCTAGAGCGTTGCTCCACCAGATCAAACAGTTAGGGCTTTAGAAGTCAGCGCCCGAAGCATAAAATACAAAATAAATAGAACAGTTTTTCCATTGTATAAAACGAATAATTGCTACCAGTGTAAAAGTTATGGTCATTTCTACGTTCTGCTCAACCTAGGCTTCACCCAAGGGCGTTGTTCCACTAGATCGAATAGCTAGGGCCTTAGAAGTCAACGCCAGAGGCATAAAATACAATATAAATACAACAGCTTTTCCATCGTAAAAAACGAATAATTGCAAACAGTGTGAAAGTAATTGTCATTTCTTCGTTCCGGGCAACCTAGGCTTCACTCTAGGGCGTTGCTCCACCAGATCAAACAGTTAGGGCCTTAGAAGTCAGCGCCCGAAGCATAAAATACAAAATAAATAGAACAGTTTTTCCATTGCATAAAACGAATAATTGCTACCAGTGTAAAAGTTATGGTCATTTCTACGTTCCAGGCAACCTAGGCTTCACCCTAGGGCGCTGTTCCACCAGATCGAATAGCTAGGGCCTAAGAAGTGAACGCCAGAAGCATACAATACAATATAAATACAACAGTTTTTCCATCGTAAAAAACGAATAATTGCAAACAGTGTGAAAGTAATTGTCATTTCTTCGTTTAGGGCAACCTAGGCTTCACTGTAGGGCGTTGCTCCACCAGATCAAACAGTTAGGGCCTTAGATGTCAATGCCCGAAGCATAAAGTACAAAATAAAAAGAACAGTTTTTCAATTGTATAAAACGAATAATTGCTACTAGTGTAAATGTTATGGTCATTTCTACGTTCCGGGCAACCTAGGCTTCACTGTAGGGCGTTGCTCAACCAGATCGAAGTGTTAGGGCCTAAGAAGTCAACGCCCGAAGCATAAAATACAATAGAAATACAACAGTTTTTCCATCGTATAAAACGAATAATTGCAACCATTATGAAACTTATGGTCATTTCTACGTTCCGGGCAACCTAGGCTTCACCCTAGGGCGTTGTTCCACCAGAACGAATAGTAAGGGCCTAAGAAGTGAACGCCAGAAGCATAAAATACAATATAAATACAACAGTTTTTCCATCGTATAAAACGAATAATTGCAGCCAGTGTGAAAGCTATGGTAATTTGTACATTCCGAGCAACCTAGGCTTCACTCTAGGGCATTGCTCCAACAGATTGAATAGTCAGGGCCTTAGAAGTCAACGCCCGAAGCATAAAATGCAATAAAAATACAACAGTTTTTCCATCGCATAACAGGATTAATTGCAACCAGTTTGAAAGTGATGGTCATTTCTACGTTCCGGGCAACCTAGGCTTCACTCTAGGGCGTTGCTCCACTAGACCGAATAGCTAGGGCCTTAGAAGCCAACGCCAGAGTCATAAAATACAATATAAATACAACAGCTTTTCCATCGTAAAAAACGAATAATTGCAACCAGTGTGAAAGTTATGGTTATTTCTACATTGCGAGCAACCTAGGCTTCACTCTAGGGCGTTGCTCCACCAGATCGAATAGTTAGGTCCTTAGAAGTCACCGCCAGAAGAATAAAATACAAAATAGATACAACAGCCTTTACACCGTATAAAACGATTAATTGCAACCTGTGTGAAGGTTATGGTCATATCTACGTTCCGGGCAACCTAGGCTTCACTGTAGGGCGTTGCTCCACCAGATCAAACAGTTAGGTCCTTAGATGTCAACGCCCGAAGCATAAAATACAAAATAAATAGTACAGTTTTCCCATTGTATAAAACGAGTAATTGCTACCAGTGTAAAAGTTATGGTCATTTCTTCGTTCCGGGCAACCTAGGCCTCACTCTAGGGCGTTGCTCCACAAGATCGAATAGTTAGGTCCTTAGAAGTCAACGCCAGAAGAATAAAATACAAAATAAATACAACAGCCTTTACACCGTATAAAACGAATAATTGCAACCAGTGTGAAGGTTATGGTCATATCTATATTCCGAGCAACCTAGGCTTCACTCTAGGGCGTTACGCCACCAGATCGAATAGTTAGGTCCTTAGAAGTCAACGCCAGAAGAATAAAATACAAAATAAATACAACAGCCTTTACACCGTATAAAACGAATAATTGCAACCAGTGTGAAGGTTATGGTCATATCTACGTTCCGGGCAACCTAGGCTTCACTGTAGGGCGTTGCTCCACCAGATCGTAGTGTTAGGGCTTAAGAAGTCAACGCCCGAAGCATAAAATACGATATAAATACAACAGCTTTTCCATCGTATTAAATGAATAATTGCAAATTGTGTGAAAGTAGTGGTCATTTCTGCGTTTCGAGCCACCTAGGCATCACTCTAGGGCGGTGCTCCACCATATCGAATAGCTACGGCCTTAGAAGCCTACGCCTGAAGCATAAAATACAATAAAAATACAACAGTCTTTTCATCGTATAACCGGAATAATTGCAACATGCGTGAAAGTAATGATCATTTCGGCGTCTCGGGCATCCTAGGCTTAACTCTGAGGCATTGCTGCACCAGATTGAATAGTTAGGGCCTAAGGAGTCAACGCCAGAAGCATAAAATACAATATAAATGCAACAGCTTTGCCACCGTATAAAATGAATAATTGCAAACAGTGTGAAAGATATGGACATTTCTACGTTCCGGGCAACCTAGGCTACACTCTATGGCGTTCTTCCACCACATCGAATAGCTACGGCATCAGAAGTCAACGCCTGAAGCATAAAATAGAATATAAATATAACAGTTTTTCCATCGTATAAAACGAATAATAGCAACCAGTGTGATAGTTATTGTCATTTCTACGTTCCGGGCAACCTAGGCTTCACTCTAGGGCGTTGCTCAACCAGATCAAACAGTTAGGCCCTTAGAAGTCAGCGCCCGAAGCATAAAATACAAAATAAATAGAACAGTTTTTCCATTGTATAAAACGAATAATTGCTACCAGTGTAAAAGCTATGGTCATTTCTACGTTCCGCTCAACCTAGGCTTCACCCTAGGGCGTTGTTCCACTAGATCGAATAGCTAGGGCCTTAGAAGTCAACGCCAGAGGCATAAAATACAATATAAATACAACAGCTTTTCCATCGTAAAAAACGAATAATTGCAAACAGTGTTGAAGTAATTGTCATTTCTTCGTTCCGGGCAACCTAGGCTTCACTCTAGGGCGTTGCTCC
Source organism: Calliopsis andreniformis (assembly GCF_051401765.1). Classification (NCBI taxonomy): domain Eukaryota; kingdom Metazoa; phylum Arthropoda; class Insecta; order Hymenoptera; family Andrenidae; genus Calliopsis; species Calliopsis andreniformis. The sequence goes on from NW_027480428.1 coordinate 4,109,655, forward strand.
ACCAGATCAAACAGTTAGGGCCTTAGAAGTCAGCGCCCGAAGCATAAAATACAAAATAAATAGAACAGTTTTTCCATTGCATAAAACGAATAATTGCTACCAGTGTAAAAGTTATGGTCATTTCTACGTTCCAGGCAACCTAGGCTTCACCCTAGGGCGTTGTTCCACCAGATCGAATAGCTAGGGCCTAAGAAGTGAACGCCAGAAGCATAAAATACAATATAAATACAACAGTTTTTCCGTCGTAAAAAACGAATAATTGCAAACAGTGTGAAAGTAATTGTCATTTCTTCGTTCCGGGCAACCTAGGCTTCACTCTAGGGCGTTGCTCCACCAGATCAAACAGTTAGAGCCTTAGAAGTCAACGCCCGAAGCATAAAGTACAAAATAAAAAGAACAATTTTTCAATTGTATAAAACGAATAATTGCTACTAGTGTAAATGTTATGGTCATTTCTACGTTCCGGGCAACCTAGGCTTCACTGTAGGGCGTTGCTCCACCAGATCGAAGTGTTAGGGCCTAAGAAGTGAACGCCAGAAGCATAAAATACAATATAAATATAACAGTTTTCCCATCATATAAAACGAATAATTGCAACCAGTATGAAAGTTATGGTAATTTCTACTTTCCGGGCAACCTAGGATACACCCTAGGGCGTTGCTCCAACAGATTGAATAGTTAGCGCCTTAGAAGTCAACGCGCGAAGCATAAAATGCAAAATAAATAGAACAGTTTTTCCATCGTATAAAACGAATAACTGCAACCAGTGTGAAAGTACGGGTCATTTCTACGTTCCGTGCAACCTAGGCGTCACCCTAGGGCGTTGTTCCACCAGATGTAATAGTTAGGGCCTAAGAAGTCAACGCCAGAAGCATAAAATACGATATAAATTCAACAGCTTTTCCATCGTATAAAACGAATAATGGTAACCAGTGTGCAAGTTATGGTCATTTCTACGTTCCGGTCTACCTAGGCTTCGCTCTAGGACGTTGCTCCACCAGATCGAATAGTTAGGGCCTATGAAGTCAACGCCAGAAGCATAAAATACAATAAAGGTGCAACAGTATTTCCATCGTATAACAGGAATAATTGCAACCAGTGTGAAGGTAATGGTATGTTCTACGTTCCGGGCAACCTAGGCTTCACTCTAAAGCGGTGCTCCACCAGATCAAATAGTTACGGCCTAAGAAGTCAACGCCAGAAGCATAAATTACAATATAAGTACAACAGCTTTTCCATCGTATATAATGTATATTTGCAAACAGTGTGGAAGTAATTGTCATTTCTACGTTCCGGGCAACCTAGGCTTCACGCTAGAGTGCTGCTCCGCCAGATGGAATAGCTAGGGCCTTGGAAGTCAACGCCCGAAGCATAAAATGCAAAATAAATAGAACAGTTTTTCCATTGTATAAAACGAATAACTGCAACCAGTGTGAAAGTACTGGTCATTTCTACGTTGCGGGTAACCTATGTTTCACCCTAGGGCGTTGTTCCACTAGATCGAATAGCTAGGGCCTTAGAAGTCAACGCCAGAGGCATAAAATACAATATAAATACAACAGCTTTTCCATCGTAAAAAACGAATAATTGCAAACAGTGTTGAAGTAATTGTCATTTCTTCGTTCCGGGCAACCTAGGCTTCACTCTAGGGCGTTGCTCCACCAGATCAAACAGTTAGGGCCTTAGAAGTCAGCGCCCGAAGCATAAAATACAAAATAAATAGAACAGTTTTTCCATTGCATAAAACGAATAATTGCTACCAGTGTAAAAGTTATGGTCATTTCTACGTTCCAGGCAACCTAGGCTTCACCCTAGGGCGTTGTTCCACCAGATCGAATAGCTAGGGCCTAAGAAGTGAACGCCAGAAGCATAAAATACAATATAAATACAACAGTTTTTCCATCGTAAAAAACGAATAATTGCAAACAGTGTGAAAGTAATTGTCATTTCTTCGTTCCGGGCAACCTAGGCTTCACTCTAGGGCGTTGCTCCACCAGATCAAACAGTTAGAGCCTTAGAAGTCAACGCCCGAAGCATAAAGTACAAAATAAAAAGAACAATTTTTCAATTGTATAAAACGAATAATTGCTACTAGTGTAAATGTTATGGTCATTTCTACGTTCCGGGCAACCTAGGCTTCACTGTAGGGCGTTGCTCCACCAGATCGAAGTGTTAGGGCCTAAGAAGTGAACGCCAGAAGCATAAAATACAATATAAATATAACAGTTTTCCCATCATATAAAACGAATAATTGCAACCAGTATGAAAGTTATGGTAATTTCTACTTTCCGGGCAACCTAGGATACACCCTAGGGCGTTGCTCCAACAGATTGAATAGTTAGCGCCTTAGAAGTCAACGCGCGAAGCATAAAATGCAACATAAATAGAACAGTTTTTCCATCGTATAAAACGAATAACTGCAACCAGTGTGAAAGTACGGGTCATTTCTACGTTCCGTGCAACCTAGGCTTCACCCTAGGGCGTTGTTCCACCAGATGGAATAGTTAGGGCCTAAGAAGTCAACGCCAGAAGCATAAAATACGATATAAATTCAACAGCTTTTCCATCGTATAAAACGAATAATGGTAACCAGTGTGAAAGTTATGGTCATTTCTACGTTCCGGTCTACCTAGGCTTCGCTCTAGGACGTTGCTCCACCAGATCGAATAGTTAGGGCCTATGAAGTCAACGCCAGAAGCATAAAATACAATAAAGGTGCAACAGTTTTTCCATCGTATAACAGGAATAATTGCAACCAGTGTGAAGGTAATGGTATGTTCTACGTTCCGGGCAACCTAGGCTTCACTCTAAAGCGGTGCTCCACCAGATCAAATAGTTACGGCCTAAGAAGTCAACGCTAGAAGCATAAATTACAATATAAGTACAACAGCTTTTCCATCGTATATAATGTATATTTGCAAACAGTGTGGAAGTAATTGTCATTTCTACGTTCCGGGCAACCTAGGCTTCACGCTAGAGTGCTGCTCCGCCAGATGGAATAGCTAGGGCCTTGGAAGTCAACGCCCGAAGCATAAAATGCAAAATAAATAGAACAGTTTTTCCATTGTATAAAACGAATAACTGCAACCAGTGTGAAAGTACTGGTCATTTCTACGTTGCGGGTAACCTATGTTTCACTCTAGGGCGTTGCTCCACCAGATCGAATAGCTAGGGACTTAGAATTTAACGCCAGAAGGATAAAATACAATATAAGTACAACAGTTTTTCCATCGTAAGAAACGAATAATTGCAAACAGTGTGAAAGTAATTGTCATTTCTTCGTTCCGGGCAACCTAGGCTTCACTCTAGGGCGTTGCTCCACCAGATCAAACAGTTAGGGCCTTAGAAGTCAGCGCCCGAAGCATAAAATACAAAATAAATAGAACAGTTTTTCCATTGCATAAAACGAATAATTGCTACCAGTGTAAAAGTTATGGCCGTTTCTACGTTCCAGGCAACCTAGGCTTCACCCTAGGGCGTTGTTCCACCAGATCGAATAGCTAGGGCCTAAGAAGTGAACGCCAGAAGCATAAAATACAATATAAATACAACAGTTTTTCCATCGTAAAAAACGAATAATTGCAAACAGTGTGAAAGTAATTGTCATTTCTTCGTTCCGGGCAACCTAGGCTTCACTCTAGGGCGTTGCTCCACCAGATCAAACAGTTAGAGCCTTAGAAGTCAACGCCCGAAGCATAAAGTACAAAATAAAAAGAACAATTTTTCAATTGTATAAAACGAATAATTGCTACTAGTGTAAATGTTATGGTCATTTCTACGTTCCGGGCAACCTAGGCTTCACTGTAGGGCGTTGCTCCACCAGATCGAAGTGTTAGGGCCTAAGAAGTGAACGCCAGAAGCATAAAATACAATATAAATATAACAGTTTTCCCATCATATAAAACGAATAATTGCAACCAGTATGAAAGTTACGGTAATTTCTACTTTCCGGGCAACCTAGGATACACCCTAGGGCGTTGCTCCAACAGATTGAATAGTTAGCGCCTTAGAAGTCAACGCGCGAAGCATAAAATGCAAAATAAATAGAACAGTTTTTCCATCGTATAAAACGAATAACTGCAACCAGTGTGAAAGTACGGGTCATTTCTACGTTCCGTGCAACCTAGGCTTCACCCTAGGGCGTTGTTCCACCAGATGGAATAGTTAGGGCCTAAGAAGTCAACGCCAGAAGCATAAAATACGATATAAATTCAACAGCTTTTCCATCGTATAAAACGAATAATGGTAACCAGTGTGAAAGTTATGGTCATTTCTACGTTCCGGTCTACCTAGGCTTCGCTCTAGGACGTTGCTCCACCAGATCGAATAGTTAGGGCCTATGAAGTCAACGCCAGAAGCATAAAATACAATAAAGGTGCAACAGTTTTTCCATCGTATAACAGGAATAATTGCAACCAGTGTGAAGGTAATGGTATGTTCTACGTTCCGGGCAACCTAGGCTTCACTCTAAAGCGGTGCTCCACCAGATCAAATAGTTACGGCCTAAGAAGTCAACGCTAGAAGCATAAATTACAATATAAGTACAACAGCTTTTCCATCGTATATAATGTATATTTGCAAACAGTGTGGAAGTAATTGTCATTTCTACGTTCCGGGCAACCTAGGCTTCACGCTAGAGTGCTGCTCCGCCAGATGGAATAGCTAGGGCCTTGGAAGTCAACGCCCGAAGCATAAAATGCAAAATAAATAGAACAGTTTTTCCATTGTATAAAACGAATAACTGCAACCAGTGTGAAAGTACTGGTCATTTCTACGTTGCGGGTAACCTATGTTTCACTCTAGGGCGTTGCTCCACCAGATCGAATAGCTAGGGACTTAGAATTTAACGCCAGAAGGATAAAATACAATATAAGTACAACAGTTTTTCCATCGTAAGAAACGAATAATTGCAAACAGTGTGAAAGTAATTGTCATTTCTTCGTTACGGGCAACCTAGGCTTCACTGTAGGGCGTTGCTCCACCAGATGAAACAGTTTGGGCCTTAGAAGTCAATGCCCGAAGCATAGAGTACAAAATAAAAAGAACAGTTTTTCAATTGTATAAAACGAATAATTGCTACTAGTGTAAATGTTATGGTCATTTCTACGTTCCGGGCAACCTAGGCTTCACTGTAGGGCGTTGCTCCACCAGATCGAAGTGTTAGGGCCTAAGAAGTCAACGCCCGAAGCATAAAATACAATAGAAATACAACAGTTTTTCCATCGTATAAAACGAATAATTGCAACCATTATGAAACTTATGGTCATTTCTACGTTCCGGGCAACCTAGGCTTCACCCTAGGGCGTTGTTCCACCAGAACGAATAGTTAGGGCCTAAGAAGTGAACGCCAGAAGCATAAAATACAATATAAATACAACAGTTTTTCCATCGTATAAAACGAATATATGCAGCCAGTGTGAAAGCTATGGTCATTTGTACATTCCGAGCAACCTAGGCTTCACTCTAGGGCGTTGCTGCAACAGAGTGAATAGTCAGGGCCTTAGAAGTCAACGCCCGAAGCATAAAATACGATATAAATACAACAGCTTTTCCATCGTAAAAATCGAATAATTGCAACCAGCGTGTAAGTTATGGTTATTTCTACATTCCGAGCAACCTAGGCTTCACTCTAGGGCGTTGCTCCACCAGATCGAATAGTTAGGTCCTTAGAAGTTAACGCCAGAAGCATAAAATACGATATAAATACAACAGCTTTTGCATCGTATAAAAGGAATAATTGCAAACAGTGTGAAAGTAATTGTCATTTCTACGTTCCGGGCAACCTAGGCTACACCCTAGGGCGTTTCTCCACCAGATCAAACAGTTAGGCCCTAAGAAGTGAACGCCAGAAGCATAAAATACAATATAAATACAACAGTTTTTCCATCGCAGAAAACGAATAATTGCAACCAGTGTGAAGGTTATGGTCATTTCTATATTCCGAGCAACCTAGGCTTCACTCAAGGGCGTTACTCCACCAGATCGAATAGTTAGGTCCTTAGAAGTCAACGCCAGAAGCATAGAATACGATATAAATACAACAGCTTTTCCATGGTATAAAAGGAATAATTGCAAACAGTGTGAAAGTAATGGTCATTTCTACGTTCCGGGCAACCTAGGCTTCACTCTATGGCGTTCTTCCACCACATCGAATAGCTACGGCATCAGAAGTCAACGCCTGAAGCATAAAATACAATTTAAATATAACAGTTTTTCCATCGTATAAAACGAATGATCGCAACCAGTGTGATAGTTATGGTCATTTCTACGTTCCGGGCAACCTAGGCTTCACTCTAGGGCGTTGCTCCACCAGATCAAACAGTTAGGGCCTTAGAAGTCAGCGCCCGAAGCATAAAATACAAAATAAATAGAACAGTTTTTCCATTGTATAAAACGCATAATTGCTACCAGTGTAAAAGTTATGGTCATTTCTACGTTCCGCTCAACCTAGGCTTCACCCTAGGGCGTTGTTCCACTAGATCGAATAGCTAGGGCCTTAGAAGTCAACGCCAGAGGCATAAAATACAATATAAATACAACAGCTTTTCCATCGTAAAAAACGAATAATTGCAAACAGTGTGAAAGTAATTGTCATTTCTTCGATCCGGGCAACCTAGGCTTCACTCTAGGGCGTTGCTCCACCAGATCAAACAGTTAGGGCCTTAGAAGTCAGCGCCCGAAGCATAAAATACAAAATAAATAGAACAGTTTTTCCATTGCATAAAACGAATAATTGCTACCAGTGTAAAAGTTATGGTCATTTCTACGTTCCAGGCAACCTAGGCTTCACCCTAGGGCGTTGTTCCACCAGATCGAATAGCTAGGGCCTAAGAAGTGAACGCCAGAAGCATAAAATACAATATAAATACAACAGTTTTTCCATCGTAAAAAACGAATAATTGCAAACAGTGTGAAAGTAATTGTCATTTCTTCGTTCCGGGCAACCTAGGCTTCACTCTAGGGCGTTGCTCCACCAGATCAAACAGTTAGAGCCTTAGAAGTCAACGCCCGAAGCATAAAGTACAAAATAAAAAGAACAATTTTTCAATTGTATAAAACGAATAATTGCTACTAGTGTAAATGTTATGGTCATTTCTACGTTCCGGGCAACCTAGGCTTCACTGTAGGGCGTTGCTCCACAAGATCGAATTGTTAGGGCCAAAGAAGTCAACGCCCGAAGCATAAAATACAAAATAAATAGAACAGTTTTTCCATTGTATAAAACGAGAAATGCTACCAGTGTAAAAGTTATGGTCATTTCTACGTTCCGGGCAACCTAGGCTTCACCCTAGGGCGTTGTTCCACCAGATCGAATAGTTAGGGCCTAAGAAGTGAACGTCAGAAGCATAAAATACAATATAAATACAACAGCTTTTCCATCGTATAAAACGAATAATTGCAGCCACTGTGAAAGTTATGGTCATTTCTACATTCCGAGCAACCTAGGCTTCACTCTAGGGCGTTGCTCCAACAGATTGAATAGTTAGGTCCTTAGAAGTCAACGACAGAAGCATAAAATACGTTATAAATACAACAGCTTTTGCATCGTATAAAAGGAATAATTGCAAACAGTGTGAAAGTAATTGTCATTTCTATATTCTGAGCAACCTAGGCTTCACACTAGGGCGTTGCGCCACCAGATCAAACAGATAGGTCCTTAGATGTCAACGCCCGAAGCATAAAATACAAAATAAATAGAACAGTTTTTCCATTGTATAAAACAAATAATTGCTACCAGTGTAAAAGTTATGGTCATGTCTACGTTCCGGGCAACCTAGGCTTCACCCTAGGGCATTGTTCCATCAGATCGAATAGTTAGGCCCTAAGAAGTGAACGCCAGAAGCATAAAATACAATATAAATACAACAGCTTTTGCATCGTTTAAAAGGAATTATTGCAAACAGTGTGAAAGTAATTGTCATTTCTACGTTCCGGGCAACCTAGGCTACACCCTAGGGCGTTGCTCCACCAGATCAAACAGTTAGGGCCTCAGAAGTCAACGCCCGAAGCATAAAATACAAAATAAATAGAACAGTTTTTCCATTGTATAAAACAAATAATTGCTACCAGTGTAAAAGTTATGGTCATGTCTACGTTCCGGGCAACCTAGGCTTCACCCTAGGGCATTGTTCCATCAGATCGAATAGTTAGGCCCTAAGAAGTGAACGCCAGAAGCATAAAATACAATATAAATACAACAGTTTTTCCATCGCAGAAAACGAATAATTGCAACCAGTGTGAAAGTTATGGTCATTTCTATATTCCGAGCAACCTAGGCTTCACTCTAGGGCGTTACTCCACCAGATCGAATAGTTAGGTCCTTAGAAGTCAACGCCAGAAGAATAAAATACAAAATAAATACAACAGCCTTTACACCGTATAAAACGAATAATTGCAACCAGTGTGAAGGTTATGGTCATATCTACGTTCCGGGCAACCTAGGCTTCACTGTAGGGCGTTGCTCCACCAGATCGTAGTGTTAGGGCTTAAGAAGTCAACGCCCGAAGCATAAAATACGATATAAATACAACAGCTTTTCCATCGTATTAAATGAATAATTGCAAACTGTGTGAAAGTAGTGGTCATTTCTGCGTTCCGAGCAACCTAGGCATCACTCTAGGGCGGTGCTCCACCATATCGAATAGCTACGGCCTTAGAAGCCTACGCCTGAAGCATAAAATACAATAAAAATACAACAGTCTTTTCTTCGTATAACCGGAATAATTGCAACATGCGTGAAAGTAATGATCATTTCGGCGTTTCGGGCATCCTAGACTTAACTCTGAGGCATTGCTGCACCAGATTGAATAGTTAGGGCCTAAGGAGTCAACGCCAGAAGCATAAAATACAATATAAATGCAACAGCTTTGCCACCGTATAAAATGAATAATTGCAAACAGTGTGAAAGATATGGACATTTCTACGTTCCGGGCAACCTAGGCTACACTCTATGGCGTTCTTCCACCACATCGAATAGCTACGGCATCAGAAGTCAACGCCTGAAGCATAAAATAGAATATAAATATAACAGTTTTTCCATCGTATAAAACGAATAATAGCAACCAGTGTGATAGTTATTGTCATTTCTACGTTCCGGCCAACCTAGGCTTCACTCTAGGGCGTTGCTCAACCAGATCAAACAGTTAGGCCCTTAGAAGTCAGCGCCCGAAGCATAAAATACAAAATAAATAGAACAGTTTTTCCATTGTATAAAACGAATAATTGCTACCAGTGTAAAAGCTATGGTCATTTCTACGTTCCGCTCAACCTAGGCTTCACCCTAGGGCGTTGTTCCACTAGATCGAATAGCTAGGGCCTTAGAAGTCAACGCCAGAGGCATAAAATACAATATAAATACAACAGCTTTTCCATCGTAAAAAACGAATAATTGCAAACAGTGTTGAAGTAATTGTCATTTCTTCGTTCCGGGCAACCTAGGCTTCACTCTAGGGCGTTGCTCCACCAGATCAAACAGTTAGAGCCTTAGAAGTCAACGCCCGAAGCATAAAGTACAAAATAAAAAGAACAATTTTTCAATTGTATAAAACGAATAATTGCTACTAGTGTAAATGTTATGGTCATTTCTACGTTCCGGGCAACCGAGGCTTCACTGTAGGGCGTTGCTCCACCAGATCGAAGTGTTAGGGCCTAAGAAGTGAACGCCAGAAGCATAAAATACAATATAAATATAACAGTTTTCCCATCATATAAAACGAATAATTGCAACCAGTATGAAAGTTATGGTAATTTCTACTTTCCGGGCAACCTAGGATACACCCTAGGGCGTTGCTCCAACAGATTGAATAGTTAGCGCCTTAGAAGTCAACGCGCGAAGCATAAAATGCAAAATAAATAGAACAGTTTTTCCATCGTTTAAAACGAATAACTGCAACCAGTGTGAAAGTACGGGTCATTTCTACGTTCCGTGCAACCTAGGCTTCACCCTAGGGCGTTGTTCCACCAGATGGAATAGTTAGGGCCTAAGAAGTCAACGCCAGAAGCATAAAATACGATATAAATTCAACAGCTTTTCCATCGTATAAAACGAATAATGGTAACCAGTGTGAAAGTTATGGTCATTTCTACGTTCCGGTCTACCTAGGCTTCGCTCTAGGACGTAGCTCCACCAGATCGAATAGTTAGGGCCTATGAAGTCAACGCCAGAAGCATAAAATACAATAAAGGTGCAACAGTTTTTCCATCGTATAACAGGAATAATTGCAACCAGTGTGAAGGTAATGGTATGTTCTACGTTCCGGGCAACCTAGGCTTCACTCTAGGGCGGTGCTCCACCAGATCAAATAGTTACGGCCTAAGAAGTCAACGCCAGAAGCATAAATTACAATATAAGTACAACAGCTTTTCCATCGTATATAATGTATATTTGCAAACAGTGTGGAAGTAATTGTCATTTCTACGTTCCGGGCAACCTAGGCTTCACGCTAGAGTGCTGCTCCACCAGATGGAATAGCTAGGGCCTTGGAAGTCAACGCCCGAAGCATAAAATGCAAAATAAATAGAACAGTTTTTCCATTGTATAAAACGAATAACTGCAACCAGTGTGAAAGTACTGGTCATTTCTACGTTGCGGGTAACCTATGTTTCACTCTAGGGCGTTGCTCCACCAGATCGAATAGCTAGGGACTTAGAATTTAACGCCAGAAGGATAAAATACAATATAAGTACAACAGTTTTTTCATCGTATAAAATGAATAATTGCAGACATTGTGAAAGTAATGGCTTTTTCTACGTTCCGGTCAACCTAGGCGTCACTCTAGGGCGTTGCTCCACCACGTCTAATAGCTACGGCCTTAGAAGTCAACGCCAGGAGCATAAAATACAATATAAATACAACAGCTTTTCCATCGTATAAAATGAATAACTGCAAACACTGTGCAAGTAAACGTCATTTCTACGTTCCGGGCGACCTAGGCTTCACTCTAGGGCGTTGCTCCACCAGACCGAATAGCTAGGGACTTAGAATTCAATGCCAGAAGCATAAAATGCAATATAAATAGAATAGCTTTTGCATCGTTTAAAACGAATAATAGCAACCAGTGTGAAAGTTATGGTCATTTCTACGTTCCGGGCAACCTAGCCTTCACTCTAGGGCGTGCTCCACCAGATCGGATAGTTAGGGCTTTAGAAGTCAATGCCCGAAGCATAAAATACAATAAAGATGAAAGAGTTTTTCCATCGCATAACAGGAATAATTTCCACCAGTGTGAAGGTAATGGTATGGTCTACGTTCCGGGCAACCTAGGCTTCACTCTAGGGCGGTGCTCCACCAGATCAAATAGTTAGGGCCTAAGAAGTCAACGCCAGAAGAATAAAATACGTTATAGGTACAACAGTTTTTCCATCGTATAACCGGAATAATTGCAAACCGTGTGAAGGTAATGGTATGTTCTACGTTCCGGGCAACCTAGGCTTCACTCTAGGGCGGTGCTCCACCAGATCAAATAGTTACGGCCTAAGAAGTCAACGCCAGAAGCATAAATTACAATATAAGTACAACAGCTTTTCCATCGTATATAATGTATATTTGCAAACAGTGTGGAAGTAATGGTCATTTCTACGTTCCGGGCAACCTAGGCTTCACGCTAGTGTGTTGCTCCACCAGATGGAATAGTTAGGACCTTAGAAGTCAACGCCAGAGGCATAAAATACAATATAAATACAACAGCTTTTCCATTGTAAAAAACGAATAATTGCAACCAGTGTGAAAGTTATGGTTATTTCTACATTCCGAGCAACCTAGGCTTCACTCTAGGGCGTTGCTCCACCAGATCGAATAGTTAGGTCCTTAGAAGTCACCGCCAGAAGCATAAAATACGATATAAATACAACAGCTTTTCCATCGTATAAAACGAATAATTGCAGCCAGTGTGAAAGTTATGGTCATTTCTACATTCGGAGCAACCTAGGCTTCACTCTAGGCCGTTGCTCCAACAGATTGAATAGTTAGGGCCTTAGAAGTCAACGCACGAAGCATAAAATGCAATAAAAATACAATAGTTATTCCATCGTATAACAGGATTAATTACAACCAGTTTGAAAGTGATGGTCATTTCTACGTTCCGGGTAACCTATGTTTCACTCTAGGGCGTTGCTCCACCAGATCGAATAGCTAGGTCCTTAGAAGTCAACGCCAGAAGCATAAAATACGATATAAATACAACAGCTTTTCTACGGTATAAAATGAGTAATTGCAAACAGTGTGAAAGTAATGGTCATTTATACGTTCCGGGCAACCTAGGCTTCACTCTACGGCGTTGTTCCACCAGATCGAATAGTTAGGGCCTAAGAAGTCAACACCAGAAGAATAAAATACAAAATAAATACAACAGCCTTTATACCGTATAAAACGAATAATTGCAACCTGTGTGAAGGTTATGGTCATATCTACGTTCCTGGCAACCTAGGCTTCACTGTAGGGCGTTGCTCCACCAGATCGAAGTGTTAGGGCCTAAGAAGTCAACGCCCGAAGCATAAAATACGATATAAATACAACAGCTTTTCCATCGTATTAAATAAGTAATTGCAAACTGTGTGAAAGTAGTGGTCATTTCTGCGTTCCGAGCAACCTAGGCTTCACTCTAGGGCGGTGCTGCACCATATCGAATAGCTACGGCCTTAGAAGCCTACGCCTGAAGCATAAAATACAATAAAAATACAACAGTCTTTTCATCGTATAACCGGAATAATAGCAACATGCGTGAAAGTAATGTTCATTTCGGCGTTTCGGGCATACTAGACTTAACTCTGAGGCATTGCTCCACCAGATTGAATAACTAGGGCCTATGGAGTCAACGCCAGAAAAATAAAATACGTTATAAATACAACAACTTTTGCATCGTATAAAAGGAATTATTGCAAACAGTGTGAAAGTAATTGTCATTTCTACGTTCCCGGCAACCTAGGCTTCACCATAGGGCGTTGTTCCACCAGATCGAATAGTCAGGGCCTAAGAAGTGAACGCCAGAAGCATAAAATGCAATAAAAATACAACAGTCTTTCCATCCTATAACAGGAATAATTGCAACCCGTGTGAAAGTGATGGTCATTTGTACGTTCCGGGCAACCTAGGCTACACTCTAGGGCGTTGCTCCACTAGATCGAATAGCTAGGGCCTTAGAAGTCAACGCCAGAGTCATAAAATACAATATAAATACAACAGCATTTCCATCGTAAAAAACGAATAATTGCATCCAGTGTGAAAGTTATGGTTATTTCTACATTGCGAGCAACCTAGGCTTCCCTCTAGGGCGTTGCTCGACCAGATCGAATAGTTAGGTCCTTAGAAGTCACCGGCAGAAGAATAAAATACAAAATAGTTACAACAGCCTTTACAACGTATAAAACGAATAATTGCAGCCTGTGTGAAGGTTATGGTCATATCTACGTTCCGGGCAACCTAGGCTTCACTGTAGGGTGTTGCTCCACCACATCAAACAGTTAGGTCCTTAGAAGTCAAGGCCCGAAGCATAAAATGCAATAAAAATACAACAGTTTTTCCATCGTATAAAACGAATAATTGCAACCATTATGAAACTTATGGTCATTTCTACGTTCCGGGCAACCTAGGCTTCACCCTAGGGCATTGTTCCACCAGATCGAATAGCTAGGGCCTTAGAAGTCAACGCCAGAAGCATAAAATACAATATAAATACAACAGCTTTTCCATCGCATAAAAGGAATAATTGCAAACAGTGTGAAAGTAATGGTCATTTCTACGTTCCGGGCAAACTAGGCTTCACCATAGGGCGTTGCTCCACCAGATTAAACAGTTAGCGCCTTAGAAGTCAACGCCCGAAGCATAAAATGCAAAATAAATAGAACAGTTTTTCCATTGTATAAAACGAATAATTGCTACCAGTGAAAAAGTTATGGTCATTTCTACGTTCCGGGCAACCTAGGCTTCACCCTAGGGCGTTGTTCCACCAGATCGAATAGTTAGGGCCTAAGAAGTGAACGTCAGAAGCATAAAATACAATATAAATACAACAGCTCTTCCATCGTATAAAACGAATAATTGCAGCCAGTGTGAAAGTTATGGTCATTTCTACATTCCGAGCTACCTAGGCTTCACTGTAGGGCGTTGCTCCAACAGATTGAATGGTTAGGACCTTAGAAGTCAACGCCAGAAGCATAAAATACGATATAAATACAACAGCTTTTCCATCGTATTAAATAAGTAATTGCAAACTGTGTGAAAGTAGTGGTCATTTCTGCGTTCCGAGCAACCTAGGCTTCACTCTGGGGCGGTGCTGCACCATATCGAATAGCTACGGCCTTAGAAGCCTACGCCTGAAGCATAAAATACAATAAAAATACAACAGTCTTTTCATCGTATAACCGGAATAATAGCAACATGCGTGAAAGTAATGTTCATTTCGGCGTTTCGGGCATACTAGACTTAACTCTGAGGCATTGCTCCACCAGATTGAATAACTAGGGCCTATGGAGTCAACGCCAGAAAAATAAAATACGTTATAAATACAACAACTTTTGCATCGTATAAAAGGAATTATTGCAAACAGTGTGAAAGTAATTGTCATTTCTACGTTCCCGGCAACCTAGGCTTCACCATAGGGCGTTGTTCCACCAGATCGAATAGTCAGGGCCTAAGAAGTGAACGCCAGAAGCATAAAATGCAATAAAAATACAACAGTCTTTCCATCCTATAACAGGAATAATTGCAACCCGTGTGAAAGTGATGGTCATTTGTACGTTCCAGGGAACCTAGGCTTCACTCTAGGGCGTTGCTCCACCAGTTCGAATTGTTAGGGCCAAAGAAATCAACGCCCGAAGCATAAAATACAAAATAAATAGAACAGTCTTTCCATTGTATAAAACGAATAATTGCTACCAGTGTTAAAGTTATGGTCATTTCTACGTTCCGGGCAACCTAGGCTTCACTCTAGGGCGTTGCTCCACCAGATCGTCTAGTTAGGTCCTTAGAAGACAATGCCAGAGTCATAAAATACAATATAAATACAACAGCATTTCCATCGTATAACAGGATTAATTGCAACCATTATGAAACTTATGGTCATTTCTACGTTCCGGGCAACCTAGGCTTCACCCTAGGGCATTGTTCCACCAGATCGAATAGCTAGGGCCTTAGAAGTCAACGCCAGAAGCATAAAATACAATATAAATACAACAGCTTTTCCATCGCATAAAAGGAATAATTGCAAACAGTGTGAAAGTAATGGTCATTTCTACGTTCCGGGCAAACTACGCTTCACCCTAGGGCGTTGCTCCACCAGATTAAACAGTTAGGGCCTTAGAAGTCAACGCCCGAAGCATAAAATGCAAAATAAATAGAACAGTTTTTCCATTGTATAAAACGAATAATTGCTACCAGTGAAAAAGTTATGGTCATTTCTACGTTCCGGGCAACCTAGGCTTCACCCTAGGGCGTTGTTCCACCAGATCGAATAGTTAGGGCCTAAGAAGTGAACGTCAGAAGCATAAAATACAATATAAATACAACAGCTTTTCCATCGTATAAAACGAATAATTGCAGCCAGTGTGAAAGTTATGGTCATTTCTACATTCCGAGCTACCTAGGCTTCACTCTAGGGCGTTGCTCCAACAGATTGAATGGTTAGGACCTTAGAAGTCAACGCCAGAAGCATAAAATACGTTATAAATACAACAGCTTTTGCATCGCATAAAAGGAATAATTGCAAACAGTTTGAAAGTGATGGTCATTTCTACGTTCCGGGCAACCTAGGCTACACTCTAGGGCGTTGCTCCACTAGATCGAATAGCTAGGGCCTTAGAAGTCAACGCCAGAGTCATAAAATACAATATAAATACAACAGCATTTCCATCGTAAAAAACGAATAATTGCATCCAGTGTGAAAGTTATGGTTATTTCTACATTGCGAGCAACCTAGGCTTCACTCTAGGGCGTTGCTCGACCAGATCGAATAGTTAGGTCCTTAGAAGTCACCGGCAGAAGTATAAAATACAAAATAGTTACAACAGCCTTTACAACGTATAAAACGAATAATTGCAGCCTGTGTGAAGGTTATGGTCATATCTACGTTCCGGGCAACCTAGGCTTCACTGTAGGGCGTTGCTCCACCACATCAAACAGTTAGGTCCTTAGAAGTCAAGGCCCGAAGCATAAAATGCATTAAAAATACAACAGTTTTTCCATCGTATAAAACGAATAATTGCAACCATTATGAAACTTATGGTCATTTCTACGTTCCGGGCAACCTAGGCTTCACCCTAGGGCATTGTTCCACCAGATCGAATAGCTAGGGCCTTAGAAGTCAACGCCAGAAGCATAAAATACAATATAAATACAACAGCTTTTCCATCGCATAAAAGGAATAATTGCAAACAGTGTGAAAGTAATGGTCATTTCTACGTTCCGGGCAAACTAGGCTTCACCATAGGGCGTTGCTCCACCAGATTAAACAGTTAGCGCCTTAGAAGTCAACGCCCGAAGCATAAAATGCAAAATAAATAGAACAGTTTTTCCATTGTATAAAACGAATAATTGCTACCAGTGAAAAAGTTATGGTCATTTCTACGTTCCGGGCAACCTAGGCTTCACCCTAGGGCGTTGTTCCACCAGATCGAATAGTTAGGGCCTAAGAAGTGAACGTCAGAAGCATAAAATACAATATAAATACAACAGCTCTTCCATCGTATAAAACGAATAATTGCAGCCAGTGTGAAAGTTATGGTCATTTCTACATTCCGAGCTACCTAGGCTTCACTGTAGGGCGTTGCTCCAACAGATTGAATGGTTAGGACCTTAGAAGTCAACGCCAGAAGCATAAAATACGATATAAATTCAACAGCTTTTCCATCGTATAAAACGAATAATGGTAACCAGTGTGAAAGTTATGGTCATTTCTACGTTCCGGTCTACCTAGGCTTCGCTCTAGGACGTAGCTCCACCAGATCGAATAGTTAGGGCCTATGAAGTCAACGCCAGAAGCATAAAATACAATAAAGGTGCAACAGTTTTTCCATCGTATAACAGGAATAATTGCAACCAGTGTGAAGGTAATGGTATGTTCTACGTTCCGGGCAACCTAGGCTTCACTCTAGGGCGGTGCTCCACCAGATCAAATAGTTACGGCCTAAGAAGTCAACGCCAGAAGCATAAATTACAATATAAGTACAACAGCTTTTCCATCGTATATAATGTATATTTGCAAACAGTGTGGAAGTAATTGTCATTTCTACGTTCCGGGCAACCTAGGCTTCACGCTAGAGTGCTGCTCCACCAGATGGAATAGCTAGGGCCTTGGAAGTCAACGCCCGAAGCATAAAATGCAAAATAAATAGAACAGTTTTTCCATTGTATAAAACGAATAACTGCAACCAGTGTGAAAGTACTGGTCATTTCTACGTTGCGGGTAACCTATGTTTCACTCTAGGGCGTTGCTCCACCAGATCGAATAGCTAGGGACTTAGAATTTAACGCCAGAAGGATAAAATACAATATAAGTACAACAGTTTTTTCATCGTATAAAATGAATAATTGCAGACATTGTGAAAGTAATGGCTTTTTCTACGTTCCGGTCAACCTAGGCGTCACTCTAGGGCGTTGCTCCACCACGTCTAATAGCTACGGCCTTAGAAGTCAACGCCAGGAGCATAAAATACAATATAAATACAACAGCTTTTCCATCGTATAAAATGAATAACTGCAAACACTGTGCAAGTAATCGTCATTTCTACGTTCCGGGCGACCTAGGCTTCACTCTAGGGCGTTGCTCCACCAGACCGAATAGCTAGGGACTTAGAATTCAATGCCAGAAGCATAAAATGCAATATAAATAGAATAGCTTTTGCATCGTTTAAAACGAATAATAGCAACCAGTGTGAAAGTTATGGTCATTTCTACGTTCCGGGCAACCTAGCCTTCACTCTAGGGCGTTGCTCCACCAGATCAAACAGTTAGGGCCTTAGAAGTCAACGCCCGAAGCATAAAATACAAAATAAATAGAACAGTTTTTCCATTGTATAAAACAAATAATTGCTACCAGTGTAAAAGTTATGGTCATGTCTACGTTCCGGGCAACCTAGGCTTCACCCTAGGGCATTGTTCCATCAGATCGAATAGTTAGTCCCTAAGAAGTGAACGCCAGAAGCATAAAATACAAAATAAATAAAACAGTTTTTCCATCGTATAAAACGAATAATTGCTACCAGCGTGAAACTTATGGTCATTTCTACGTTCCGCGCAACCTAGGCTTGACCCTAGGGCGTTGTTCCACCAGATCGAATAGTTAGGGCCTTAGGAGTCAACGCCCGAAGCATAAAATACAAAATAAATGGAACAGCTTTTCCATCGTATAAAACGAATAATTGCAGCCAGTGTGAAAGTAATAGTCATTTCTACGTTCCGGGCAACGTAGGTTTCACTCTAGGGCGTTGATCCGCCAGAGGGAATAGTTAGGGCATAAGAAGTCAACGCCAGAAGCATAAAATACAAAATAAATAAAACAGCTTTTCCATCGTATAAAACGAATAACTGGAACCAGTATGAAGGTTAACGTCATTTCTACATTCCGGGCAACATAGGCTTCACCCTTGGGCGTTGCACCAACAGATTGAATAGTTATGGCCTTAGGAGTCAACGCCCGTAGCATAAAATACAAAATAAATAGAACAGTTTTTCCATAGAATAAAAGGAATAATTGCAACCCGTGTGAAAGTGATGGTCATTTCTACGTTCCAGGCAACCCAGGCTTCACCCTAGGGCG
The DNA here is from genome assembly GCF_051401765.1 of Calliopsis andreniformis. Lineage (NCBI taxonomy): Eukaryota > Metazoa > Arthropoda > Insecta > Hymenoptera > Andrenidae > Calliopsis > Calliopsis andreniformis. Next base: position 4,128,404 of record NW_027480428.1, read on the forward strand.
TTGCTCGACCAGATCGAATAGCTAGGGCCTTAGAAGTCAACGCCTGAAGTATAAAATACAATAAAAATACAACAGTCTTTCCATCCTATAACAGGAATAATTGCAACCCGTGTGAAAGTGATGGTCATTTCTACGTTCCAGGCAACCTACGCTTCACACTATGGCGTTCTTCCACCAGATGGAATAGTTAGGGCCTAAGAAGTTAACGCCAGAAGCATAAAACCCTATATAAATACAACAGTTTTTCCATCATGTAAAACGAATAATTTCAACCAGGATGAAAGTTATGGTCATTTCTACTTTCCGGGCAACCTAGGCTTCGCTCTATGGCGTTGCCCCACCAGATCGAATAGTTAGGGTCTTAGAAGTCAACGCCCGAAACATAAAATACAAAATAAATAGAACAGTTCTTCCATCGTATAAAGCGAATAATTGCAACCAGTGTGAAGGTAATGGTCATTTCTACGTTCCGGGCAACTTGGGCGTCACTCTAGGGCGTTGCTCCGCCACATCTAATAGCAACGGCCTTAGAAGTCAACCCCAGATGAACAAAATACAATAAAGGTGCCACAGCTTTTCCATCGTATAAAAGGAATAATTGCAGCCAGTGTGAAAGTTGTAGTCATTTCTACTTTCCGGGCATCCTAGGCTTCATCCTAGGACGTTGTTCCGCCAGATCGAACAGTTAGGGCCTAAGTAGTCAACGCCAGAAGCATAAAATACAATATAAATATAATAGTTTTTCCATCGTATAAAACGAATGATAGCAACCAGTGTGAAGGTTATTGTCATTTCTACGTTCCGGGCAACCTAGGCTTCACTCTCGGGCGTTGCTCCACCAAATCGAATAGCTAGGGCCTTAGAAGTCAACGCCTGAAGAATAAAGTACGATAAAGATGCAAAAGTTTTTCCATCGTATAACAGGAATAACTGCAAACAGTGTGAAAGTTAACGTCATTTCTACATTCCGGGCAACATAGGCTTCACCCTTGGGCGTTGCACCAACAGCTTAAATAGTTATGGCCTTAGGAGTCAACGCCCGTAGCATAAAATACAAAATAAATAGAACAGTTTTTCCATCGTATAAAACGAATAATTGCTACCAGTGTGAAAGTTATGGTCATTTCTCCGTTCCGGGCAACCTGGCTGCACCCTAGGGCGTTGTTCCACCAGATGGAATAGTTAGGGCCTTAGAAGTCAACGCCCGAAGCATAAAATACAAAATAAAAAGAACAGTTTTTCCATTGTATAAAACGAATAATTGCTACCAGTGTAAATGTTATGGTCATTTCTACGTTCCGGGCAACCTAGGCTTCACCCTAGGGCGTTGTTCCACCAGATCGAATAGTTAGGTCCTTAGAAGTCAACGCCAGAAGCATAAAACACGATATAAATACAGCAGCTTTTCCATCGTATAAAAGGAATAATTGCAAACAGTGTGAAAGTAATGGTCATTTATACGTTCCGGGCAACCTAGGCTTCACTCTACGGCGTTGTTCCACCAGATCGAATAGTTAGGGCCTAAGAAGTCAACACCAGAAGAATAAAATACAAAATAAATACAACAGCCTTTACACCGTATAAAACGAATAATTGCAACCTGTGTGAAGGTTATGGTCATATCTACGTTCCGGGCAACCTAGGCTTCACTGTAGGGCGTTGCTCCAACAGATTGAATAGTTAGGGCCTAAGAAGTCAACGCCCGAAGCATAAAATGCAATAAAAATACAACAGTTTTTCCATTGTATAACGGGATTAATTGCAACCAGTTTGAAAGTGATGGTCATTTCTACGTTCCGGGCAACCTAGGCTTCACTCTAGGGCGTTGCTCCACTAGATCAAACAGTTAGGGCCTTAGAAGTCAACTCCCGAAGCATAAAATACAAAATAAAAAGAACAGTTTTTCCATTGTATAAAACGAATAATTGCTACCAGTGTAAATGTTATGGTCATTTCTACGTTCCGGGTAACCTAGGCTTCACCCTAGGGCGTTGTTCCACCAGATCGAATAGCTAGGGCCCAAGAAGTGAACGCCAGAAGCATAAAATACAATATAAATACAACAGTTTTTCCATCGTATAAAACGAATAATTGCAACCAGTGTGAAAGTTATGGTCATTTCTACATTCCCAGCAACCTAGGCTTCACTCTAGGGCGTTGCTCCACCAGATCAAATAGCTAGGTCCTTAGAAGTCAACGCCTGAAGCATAAAATACAATATATATATAACAGTTTTTCCATCGTATAACAGGATTAATTGCAACCAGTTTGAAAGTGATGGTCATTTCTACGTTCCGGGCAACCTAGACTTCACTCTAGGGCGTTGCTTCACTAGATCGAATAGCTAGGGCCTAAGAAGTCAACACCAGAAGAATAAAATACAAAATAAATACAACAGCTTTTACACCGTATAAAACGAATAATTGCAACCTGTGTGAAGGTTATGGTCATATCTACGTTCCGGGCAACCTAGGCTTCACTGTAGGGCGTTGCTCCACCAGATCGAAGTGTTAGGGCCAAAGAAGTCAACGCCCGAAGCATAAAATACAAAATAAATAGAACAGTTTTTCCATCGTATAATATGAATAATTGCAAACAGTGTGAAGGTTATGGTAATTTCTACGTTCCGGGGAACCTAGGCTTCACTGTAGGGCGTTGCTGCACCAGATCAAACAGTTAGGGCCTTAGAAGTCAACGCCCGAAGCATAAAATACAAAATAAATACAACAGTTTTTCCATTGTATAAAACGAATAACTGCTACCAGCGTAAAAGTTATGGTCATTTCTACGTTCCGGGCAACCTAGGCTTCACCCTAGGGCGTTGTTCCACCAGATCGAATGGTTAGGGCCTAAGAAGTGAACGCCTGAATCATAAAATGCAATAAAAATACAACAGTCTTTCCAACCTATAACAGGAATAATTGCAATCCGTGTGAAAGTGATGGTCATTTGTACGTTCCAGGCAACCTAGGCTTCACTCTAGGGCGATGCTCCACCAGATCGAATTGTTAGGGCCTAAGAAGTCAACGCAAGAAGCATAAAATACAATATAAATACAACAGTTTTTCCATTGTATAAAACGAATAATTGCTACCAGTGTAAAAGATATGGTCATTTCTACGTTCCGGGAAACCTAGGCTTCACCCTAGGGCGTTGTTCCACCAGGTCGAATATTTAGGGCCTAAGAAGTGAACGCCAGAAGCATAAAATACAATAAAAATGCAATAGTTTTTCCATCGTATAGCATGACTAATTGCAACCAGTGCGAAAGTAATGATCATTTCTACGTTCCGGGCAACCTAGTCTTCACACAATGGCTTTGCTCCACAAGATCAAACAGTTAGGGCCTTAGAAGTCAACGCCCGAAGCATAAAATACAGAACAAAGAGAACAGTTTTTCCATCGTATAAAACGAATAATAGCAACCAGTGTGAAAGCTATGGTCATTTCTACGTTCCGGGCAACCTAGGCTTCACCCCAGGGCGTTGTTCCACCAGATCGAATAGTTAGGGCCTAAGAAGTGAACGCCAGCAGCATAAAATACAGTATAAATACAACAGTTCTTCCATCCTATAAAACGAATGATTGCAACCAGTATGAAAGTTCTGGTCATTTCTACGTTCCGGGCAACCTAGGCTTCACTCTAGGTCGCTGCTCCACCAGATCAAACAGTTAGGGCCTTAGAAGTCAACGCCCGAAGCATAAAATACGAAATAAATAGTACAGTTTTTCCATCGTATTAAACGAATAATTTCCACCAGTGTGGAAGTTAAGGTCACTTCTACTTTCCGGGCAACCTAGGCTTCACCCTAGGTTGTTGTTCCACCAGATGGAATAGTTAGGGCCTAAGAAGTCAACGCCACAAGCATAAAACACGATATAAATACAGCAGCTTTTCCATCGTATAAAACGGATAATTGCAATCAGTGTGAAAGTAATGGTCATTTCTAGGTTCCGAGCAACCTAGGCGTCACTCTAGGGCGTTGCTCCATCAGATCGAATAGCTAGTGACTTAGAATTCATCGCTAAAAGCATAAAATACAATTATAATACAACAGTTTTTCCATCGTATAACAGGAATGATTGCAACCAGTGTGAAAGTAATGGTCATTTCTACGTTCCGGTCAACGTAGGTTTCACTCTAGGGCGTTGATCCACCAGAGGGAATAGTTAGGGCCTAAGAAGTCAACGCCAGAAGCATAAAATACAATATAAATACAACAGCTTTTCAATCGTATAAAACGAATAATTGCAACCAGTGTGAAAGTTATGGACATTTCTACATTCCGGCCAACCTAGGCTTCAACCTAGGGCGTGGCTCCACGAGGTCGAATGGTTAGGGCCTTACAAGTCATCGCCAGAAGCATAAAATACAATCAAGATGCAACAGGTTTTCCATCGTTTTACAGGAATAACTGCAACCAGTGTGAATGTACAGGTCATTTCTACGTTCCGGATAACCTAGGTTTCACTCTAGGGCGTTGCTCTACCAGATCGAATAGCTAGGGACTTAGAATTCAACGCCAGAAGGATAAAATACAATATAAATACAACAGTTATTCCATCGTATAAAATGAGCAGTTGCTAACATTGTGAAAGTAATGGTCATTTCTACGTTCCGGGCAACCTAGGCGTCACTCTGGGGCGTTGCTCCACCACATCGAATAGCTACGGTCTTAGAAGTCAACGCCAGAAGCATAAAATACGATATAAATACAACAGCTTTTCCATCGTATAAAACGAATAATTGCAAACAGTGTGAATGTTATGGTGATTTCTACGTTCCGGGCAGCCTAGGCTTCACTCTAGGGCGTTGCTCCACCAGATCGATTAGCTGGGTCCTTAGAAGTCAACGCCAGAAGAATAAAACACAATAAAGATGCAACAGTTTCTCCATCGTATAACAGGAATAATTGCAACCAGTTTGAAAGTGATGGTCATTTCTACGTTCCGGGCAACCTAGGCTTCACTCTAGGGCGTTGCTCCACCAGATCGAATAGCTAGGGCCTCAGAAGTCAACGCCCGAAGCATAAAATACGAAATAAATAGTACAGTTTTTCCATCGTATTAAACGAATAATTTCTACCAGTGTGGAAGTTATGGTCATTACTACTTTCCGGGCAACCTAGGCTTCACCGTAGGGTGTTGTTCCACCAGATGGAATAGTTAGGGCCTAAGAAGTCAACGCCAGAAGCATAAAACACGATATAAATACAGCAGCTTTTCCATGGTATAAAACGGATAATTGCAACCAGTGTGAAGGTAATGGTCATTTCTACGTTCCGAGCAACCTAGGCGTCACTCTAGGGCGTTGCTCCACCAGATGGAATAGCTAGTGACTTAGAATTCTTCGCTAAAAGCATAAAATACAATTATAATACAACAGTTTTTCCATCGTATAACAGGAATAATTGCAACCAGTGTGAAAGTAATGGTCATTTCTACGTTCCGGTCAACGTAGGTTTCACTTTAGGGCGTTGATCCACCAGAGGGAATAGTTAGGGCCTAAGAAGTCAGCGCCAGAAGCATAAAATACAATATAAATACAACAGCTTTTCAATCGTATAAAACGAATAATTGCAACCAGTGTGAAAGTTATGGACATTTCTACATTCCGGCCAACCTAGGCTTCACCCAAGGGCGTGGCTCCACGAGGTCGAATAGTTATGGCCTTAGGAGTCAACGCCCGTAGCATAAAATACAAAATAAATAGAACAGTTTTTCCATCGAATAAAACGAATAATTGCAACCCGTGTGAAAGTGATGGTCATTTCTACGTTCCAGGCAACCCAGGCTTCACCCTAGGGCGTTGCTCGACCAGATCGAATAGCTAGGGCCTTAGAAGTCAACGCCTGAAGTATAAAATACAATAAAAATACAACAGTCTTTCCATCCTATAACAGGAATAATTGCAACCCGTGTGAAAGTGATGGTCATTTTACGTTCCAGGCAACCTACGCTTCACACTATGGCGTTCTTCCACCAGATGGAATAGTTAGGGCCTAAGAAGTTAACGCCAGAAGCATAAAACCCTATATAAATACAACAGTTTTTCCATCATGTAAAACGAATAATTTCAACCAGGATGAAAGTTATGGTCATTTCTACTTTCCGGGCAACCTAGGCTTCGCTCTATGGCGTTGCCCCACCAGATCGAATAGTTAGGGTCTTAGAAGTCAACGCCCGAAACATAAAATACAAAATAAATAGAACAGTTCTTCCATCGTATAAAGCGAATAATTGCAACCAGTGTGAAGGTAATGGTCATTTCTACGTTCCGGGCAACTTGGGCGTCACTCTAGGGCGTTGCTCCACCACATGTAATAGCTACGGCCTTAGAAGTCAACCCCAGATGAACAAAATACAATAAAGATGCCACAGCTTTTCCATCGTATAAAAGGAATAATTGCAGCCAGTGTGAAAGTTATAGTCATTTCTACTTTCCGGGCATCCTAGGCTTCATCCTAGGACGTTGTTCCGCCAGATCGAACAGTTAGGGCCTAAGTAGTCAACGCCAGAAGCATAAAATACAATATAAATATAATAGTTTTTCCATCGTATAAAACGAATGATAGCAACCAGTGTGAAGGTTATTGTCATTTCTACGTTCCGGGCAACCTAGGCTTCACTCTCGGGCGTTGCTCCACCAAATCGAATAGCTAGGGCCTTAGAAGTCAACGCCTGAAGAATAAAGTACGATAAAGATGCAAAAGTTTTTCCATCGTATAACAGGAATAACTGCAAACAGTGTGAAAGTTAACGTCATTTCTACATTCCGGGCAACATAGGCTTCACGCTTGGGCGTTGCACCAACAGATTGAATAGTTATGGCCTTAGGAGTCAACGCCCGTAGCATAAAATACAAAATAAATAGAACAGTTTTTCCATCGTATAAAACGAATAATTGCTACCAGTGTGAAAGTTATGGTCATTTCTCCGTTCCGGGCAACCTGGCTGCACCCTAGGGCGTTGTTCCACCAGATGGAATAGTTAGGGCCCAAGAAGTCAACGCCAGAAGCATAAAACACTATATAAATACAATAGTTTTTCCATCATATAAAACGAATAATTGCAACCAGGATGAAAGTTATGGTCATTTCTACTTTCCGGGCAACCTAGGCTTCACTCTAGGGCGTTGCTCCACCAGATCGAATAGTTAGGGCCTTAGAAGTCAACGCCAGAAGCATAAAATACAAAATAAATAGAACAGTTTTTCCATTGTATAAAACGAATAATTGCTACCAGTGTAAAAGTTATGGTCATTTCTACGTTCCGGGCAACATAGGCTTCACTCTAGGGCGGTGCTCCACCATATCGAATAGCTACGGCCGTAGAAGCCTACGCCTGAAGCATAAAATACAATAAAAATACAACGGTCTTTTCATCGTATAACAGGAATAATTGCAACAAGCGTGAAAGTAATGATCATTTCGGCGTTTCGGGCATCCTAGACTTAACTCTGAGGCATTGCTCCACCAGATCGAAAAGTTAGGGCCTAAGAAGTCAACGCCAGAAGCATAAAATACAATATAAATACAACAGCCTTTCCACCGTATAAGACGAATAATTGCAACCAGTGTGAATGTAATGGTCATTTCTACGTTCCGGGCAACCTAGGCTTCACTCTCGGGAGTTGCTCCACCAAATCGAATAGCTAGGGCCTTAGAAGTCAACGCCAGAAGCATAAAATACAATAAAGATGCAAAAGTTTTTCCATCGTATAACAGGAATAACTGCAAACAGTGTGAAAGTAATGGTCATTTCCATGTTCCGGGAAACCTAGTCTTCACTCTAGGGCGTTGTTCCTCTAGATCGAATAGTTAGGGCCTAAGAAGTCGACGCCAGAAGAATAAAATACAATATAAGTACAAAAGCTTTTCCATCGTATAAAATGAATAATTGCAAACATTGTGAAAGTAATGGTCATTTCTACGTTCCGGCCAACCTAGGCGTCACTCTAGGGCGTTGCTCCACCACATCTAATAGCTACGGCCTTAGAAGTCAACCGCAGATGAATAAAATACAATAAAGGTGCCACAGCTTTTCCATCGTATAAAACGAATAATGGCAACCAGTGTGAAAGTTATGGTCATTTCTACTTTCCGGGCAACCTAGGCTTCACCCTAGGGCGTTGTTCCACCAGATCGAACAGTTAGGGCCTAAGAAGTCAACGCCAGAAGCATCAAATACAATATAAATATAACAGTTTTTCCATCGTCTAAAACGAATAATAGCAACCAGTGTGAAAGTTATGGTCATTTCTACGTTCCGGGCAACATAGGCTTCACTCTAGGGCGTTGCTCCACCAGATCAAACAGTTAGCGCCTTAGGTGTCAACGCCCGAAGCATAAAATACATAATAAATAGAACAGTTTTTCCATCGTATAAAACGAATAATTGCTACCGGTGTGAAAGTTATGGTCATTTCTACGTTCCGCGCAACCTAGGCTTCACTCTAGGGCGTTCCTCCACCAGATCGGATAGTTAGGTCCTTAGAAGTCAACGCCAGAAGCATAAAATACGATATAAATACAACAGCTTTTCCATCGTATAAAACGAATAATTGCAACCAGTGTAGAAGTTATGGTCATTTCTACGTTCCGGGCAACCTAGGCTTCACTCTAGGGCGTTGCTCGACCTGATCGAATAGCTAGGGCCTTAGAAGTCAACGCCTGAAGTATAAAATACAATAAAAATACAACAGTCTTTCCGTCCTATAACGGGAATAATTGCAACCCGTGTGAAGGTGATGGTCATTTCTACGTTCCAGGCAACCTAGGCTTCACCCTAGGGCGTTGTTCCACCAGATGGAATAGTTAGGGACTAAGAAGTCAACGCCAGAAGCATAAAACACTATATAAATACAACAGTTTTTCCATCATATAAAACGAATAATTGCAACCAGGATGAAAGTTATGGTCATTTCTACTTTCCGGGCAACCTAGGCTTCACTCTAGGGCGTTGCTCCACCAGATCGAATAGTTAGGGCCTTAGAAGTCAACGCCAGAAGCATAAAATACAAAATAAATAGAACAGTTTTTCCATTGTATAAAACGAATAATTGCAAACAGTGTGAAAGTAATGGTCATTCCTACGTTCCGGGCAACCTAGGCATCTCTCTACGGCGTTGTTCAACCAGATCGAATAGTTAGGGCCTCAGAAATCAACACCAGAAGAATAAAATACAAAATAAGTACAACAGCCTCTACACCGTATAAAACGAATAATTGCAACCTGTGTGAAGGTTATGGTCATATCTACGTTACGGGCAACCTAGGCTTCACTGTAGGGCGTTGCTCCACCAGATCGAAATGTTAGGGCCTAAGAAGTCAACGCCCGAAGCATAAAATACGATATAAATACAACTGCTTTTCCATCGTATAAAATGAATAATTGCAAACAGTGTGAAAGTAGTGGTCATTTCTACGTTCCGAGCAACCTAGGCCTCAATCTAGGGCGGTGCTCCACCATATCGAATAGCTACGGCCTTAGAAGCCTACGCCTGAAGCATAAAATACAATAAAAATACAACGGTCTTTTCATCGTATAACAGGAATAATTGCATCAAGCGTGAAAGTAATGATCATTTCGGCGGTTCGGGCATCCTAGACTTAACTCTGAGGAATTGCTCCACCAGATCGAATAGTTAGGGCCTAAGAAGTCAACGCCAGAAGCATAAAATACAATATAAATACAACAGCTTTGCCATCGTATACAATGAACAATTGCAAACTGTGAGAAAGATTTGGACATTTCTACGTTCCGGGCAACCTACGCTTCACTCTATGGCGTTCTTCCACCACTTCGAATAGCTACGGCCTCAGAAGTCAACGCCTGAAGCATAAAATACAATAAAAATGCAACAGTCTTTCCATTCTATAACAGGAATAATTGCAACCCGTGCGAAAGTGATGGTCATTTCTACGTTCCGGGCATCCTAGGCTTCACCCTCGGGCGTTGTTCCACCAGATCGAATAGTTAGGGCCTAACAAGTGAACGCCAGAAGCATAAAATACAATATAAATACAACAGTTTTTCCATCGTATAAAACGAATAATTGCAACCAGTGTGAAAGTAATGGTCATATCTGCATTCCGAGCAACCTAGGCTTCACTCTTGGGCGTTGCACCAACAGATTGAATAGTTAGGGCCATAGAAGTCAACGCCCGAAGCATAAAATGCAATAAAAATACAACAGTTTTTCCATCGTATAACAGGATTAATTGCAACCAGTTTGAAAGTTATGGTCATTTCTACGTTCCGGGCAACCTAGGCTTCACCCTAGGGCGTTGTTCCACCAGATCGAATAATTAGGGACTAACAAGTGAACGCCAGAAGCATAAAATACAATGTAAATACAACAGTTTTTCCATCGTATAAATCGAATAATTGCAACCAGTGTGAAAGTAATGGTCATTTCTACGTTCCGGGCATCCTAGGCTTCACTCTACGGCGTTGCTCCACTAGATCGAATAGCTAGGGCCTTAGAAGTCAACGCCAGAAGCATAAAATACGATATAAATACAACAGCTTTTCCATCGTATTAAATGAATAATTGCAGACATTGAGAAAGTAATGGTCATTTCTACGTTCCGGTCAACCTAGGCGTCACTCTAGGGCGTTGCTCCACCACGTCTAATAGCTACGGCCTTAGAAGTCAACGCCAGGAGCATAAAATACAATATAAATACAACCGCCTTTCCATCGTATAAAATGAATAATTGCAAACACTGTGCAAGTAATGGTCATTTCTACGTTCCGGGCAACCTAGGCTTCACTCTAGGGCGTTGCTCCACCAGATCGAATAGCTAGGGACTTAGAATTCAATGCCAGGAGCATAAAATGCAATATAAATAGAACAGCTTTTCCATCGTTTACAACGAATAATAGCAACCAGTGTGGAAATTATGGTCATTTCTACGTTCCGGGCAACCTAGGCTTCACTCTAGGGCGGTGCTCCACCAAATCGAGTAGCTAGGGCCTTAGAAGTCAGCGCCAGAAGCATAAAATACAATAAAGATGCGAAAGCCTTCCCATCGTATAACAGGAATAACTGCAAACAGTATGAAAGTACTTGTCATTTCTACGTTCCGGGTAACCTAGGTTTCACTCTAGGGCGTTGCTCCACCAGATCGAATAGCTAGGGCCAAAGAACTCAACGCCGGAAGCATAAAATGCAAAATAAATAGAACAGTTTTTCCATCGTATGAAAGGAATATTTGCAAACAGTGTGAAAGTAATGGTTATTTCTACGTTCCGGGCAAACTAGGCTTCACTCTAGGGCGTTGCTCCACCAGATCAAACAGTTAGGGCCTTAGAAGTCAACGCCCGAAGCATAAAATACAAAATAAATAGAACACTTTTTCCATTGTATAAAACGAATAATTGCTACCAGTGTAAAAGTTATGGTCATTTCTACGTTCCGGGCAACCTAGGCTTCACTCTAGGGCGGTGCTCCACCATATCGAATAGCTACGGCCTTAGAAGCCTACGCCTGAAGCATAAAATACAATAAAAATACAACGGTCTTTTCATCGTATAACAGGAATAATTGCAACAAGCGTGAAAGTAATGATCATTTCGGCGTTTCGGGCATCCTAGACTTAACTCTGAGGCATTGCTCCTCCAGATCGAATAGTTAGGGCCTAAGAAGTCAACGCCAGAAGCATAAAATACAATATAAATAAAACAGTTTTTCCATTGTATAAAATGAATAATTGCTACCAGTGTAAAAGTTATGGACATTTCTACGTTCCGGGCAACCTAGGCTTCACCCTAGGGCGTTGTTCCACCAGGTCGAATAGTTAGGGCCTAAGAAGTTAACGCCAGAAGCATAAAATGCAATAAAAATACAACAGCCTTTCCATCCTATAACAGGAATAATTGCAACCCGTGTGAAAGTGATGGTCATTTCTACGTTCCGTGCAACCTAGGCTTCACTCTAGGGCGGTGCTCCACCATATCGAATAGCTACGGCCTTAGAAGCCTACGCCTGAAGCATAAAATACAATAAAAATTCAACGGTCTTTTCATCGTATAACAGGAATAATTGCAACAAGCGTGAAAGTAATGATCATTTGGGCGTTTCGAGCATCCTAGACTTAACTCTGAGGCATTGCTCCACCAGATCGAATAGTTAGGGCCTGAGAAGTCAACGCCAGAACCATAAAATACGATATAAATACAACCGCTTTTGCATCGTATAAAAGGAATAATTGCAAACAGTGTGAAAGTAATTGTCATTTCTACGTTCCGGGCAACCTAGGCTACACTCTAGGGCGTTGCTCTACCAGATCAGACAGTTAGGGCCTTAGAAGTCAACGCCCGAAGCATAAAATACAAAATAAATAGAACAGTTTTTCCATCGCAGAAAACGAATAATTCCAACCAGTGTGAAAGTTATGGTCATTTCTATATTCCGAGCAACCTAGGCTTCACTCTAGGGCGTTGCTCTAACAGGTCGAATAGTTAGGGCCTAAGAAGTGACCGCCAGAAGCATAAAATACAATATAAATACAACAGTTTTTCCATCGCAGAAAACGAATAATTCCAACCAGTGTGAAAGTTATGGTCATTTCTATATTCCGAGCATCCTAGACTTAACTCTGAGGCATTGCTCCTCCAGATCGAATAGTTAGGGCCTAAGAAGTCAACGCCAGAAGCATAAAATACAATATAAATAAAACAGTTTTTCCATTGTATAAAATGAATAATTGCTACCAGTGTAAAAGTTATGGTCATTTCTACGTTCCGGGCAACCTAGGCTTCACCCTAGGGCGTTGTTCCACCAGGTCGAATAGTTAGGGCCTAAGAAGTTAACGCCAGAAGCATAAAATGCAATAAAAATACAACAGCCTTTCCATCCTATAACAGGAATAATTGCAACCCGTGTGAAAGTGATGGTCATTTCTACGTTCCGTGCAACCTAGGCTTCACTCTAGGGCGGTGCTCCACCATATCGAATAGCTACGGCCTTAGAAGCCTACGCCTGAAGCATAAAATACAATAAAAATTCAACGGTCTTTTCACCGTATAACAGGAATAATTGCAACAAGCGTGAAAGTAATGATCATTTGGGCGTTTCGAGCATCCTAGACTTAACTCTGAGGCATTGCTCCACCAGATCGAATAGTTAGGGCCTGAGAAGTCAACGCCAGAAGCATAAAATACAATATAAATACAACAGTTTTTCCATTGTATAAAAGGAATAATTGCTACCAGTGTGAAAGTTATGGTCATTTCTACATTCCGAGCAACCTAGGCTTCACTCTAGGGCGTTGCTCCACCAGATCGAATAGTTAGGTCCTTAGAAGTCAACGCCAGAAGCATAAAATACAATATAAATACAACAGTTTTTCCATTGTATAAAATGAATAATTGCTACCAGTGTAAAAGTTATGGACATTTCTACGTTCCGGGCAACCTAGGCTTCACCCTAGGGCGTTGTTCCACCAGGTCGAATAGTTAGGGCCTAAGAAGTTAACGCCAGAAGCATAAAATGCAATAAAAATACAACAGCCTTTCCATCCTATAACAGGAATAATTGCAACCCGTGTGAAAGTGATGGTCATTTCTACGTTCCGTGCAACCTAGGCTTCACTCTAGGGCGGTGCTCCACCATATCGAATAGCTACGGCCTTAGAAGCCTACGCCTGAAGCATAAAATACAATAAAAGTTCAACGGTCTTTTCATCGTATAACAGGAATAATTGCAACAAGCGTGAAAGTAATGATCATTTGGGCGTTTCGAGCATCCTAGACTTAACCCTGAGGCATTGCTCCACCAGATCGAATAGTTAGGGCCTGAGAAGTCAACGCCAGAACCATAAAATACGATATAAATACAACCGCTTTTGCATCGTATAAAAGGAATAATTGCAAACAGTGTGAAAGTAATTGTCATTTCTACGTTCCGGGCAACCTAGGCTACACTCTAGGGCGTTGCTCCACCAGATCAGACAGTTAGGGCCTTAGAAGTCAACGCCCGAAGCATAAAATACAAAATAAATAGAACAGTTTTTCCATCGCAGAAAACGAATAATTCCAACCAGTGTGAAAGTTATGGTCATTTCTATATTCCGAGCAACCTAGGCTTCACTCTAGGGCGTTGCTCTAACAGGTCGAATAGTTAGGGCCTAAGAAGTGACCGCCAGAAGCATAAAATACAATATAAATACAACAGTTTTTCCATCGCAGAAAACGAATAATTCCAACCAGTGTGAAAGTTATGGTCATTTCTATATTCCGAGCATCCTAGACTTAACTCTGAGGCATTGCTCCTCCAGATCGAATAGTTAGGGCCTAAGAAGTCAACGCCAGAAGCATAAAATACAATATAAATAAAACAGTTTTTCCATTGTATAAAATGAATAATTGCTACCAGTGTAAAAGTTATGGTCATTTCTACGTTCCGGGCAACCTAGGCTTCACCCTAGGGCGTTGTTCCACCAGGTCGAATAGTTAGGGCCTAAGAAGTTAACGCCAGAAGCATAAAATGCAATAAAAATACAACAGCCTTTCCATCCTATAACAGGAATAATTGCAACCCGTGTGAAAGTGATGGTCATTTCTACGTTCCGTGCAACCTAGGCTTCACTCTAGGGCGGTGCTCCACCATATCGAATAGCTACGGCCTTAGAAGCCTACGCCTGAAGCATAAAATACAATAAAAATTCAACGGTCTTTTCATCGTATAACAGGAATAATTGCAACAAGCGTGAAAGTAATGATCATTTGGGCGTTTCGAGCATCCTAGACTTAACTCTGAGGCATTGCTCCACCAGATCGAATAGTTAGGGCCTGAGAAGTCAACGCCAGAAGCATAAAATACAATATAAATACAACAGTTTTTCCATTGTATAAAAGGAATAATTGCTACCAGTGTGAAAGTTATGGTCATTTCTACATTCCGAGCAACCTAGGCTTCACTCTAGGGCGTTGCTCCACCAGATCGAATAGTTAGGTCCTTAGAAGTCAACGCCAGAAGCATAAAATACAATATAAATACAACAGTTTTTCCATTGTATAAAACGAATAATTGCTACCAGTGTAAAAGTTATGATCATTTCTTCGTTCCGGGCAACCTAGGCTTCACCCTAGGGCGTTGTTCCACCAGATCGAATAGTTAGGGCCTAGGAAGTGAACGCCAGAAGCATAAAATACAATATAAGTACAACAGTTTTTCCATCGTATAAAACGAATCATTGCAACCAGTGTGAAAGTTATGGTCATTTCTACATTCCGAGCAACCTAGGCTTCACTCTAGGGTGTGGCTCCAACAGATTGAATAGTTAGGGCCTTAGAAGTCAACGCCCGAAGCATAAAATACAAAATAAATAGAACAGTTCTTCCATTGTATAAAACGAATAATTGCTACCAGTGTAAAAGTTATGGTCATTTCTACGTTCCGGGCAACCTAGGCTTCACCCTAGGGCGTTGTTCCACAAGATCGAATAGTTAGGGCCTAAGAAGTGAACGCCAGAAGCATAAAATGCAATAAAAATACAACAGTCTTTCCATCCTATAACTGGAATAATTGCAATCCGTGTGAAAGTGATGGTCATTTGTACGTTCCAGGCAACCTAGGCTTCACTCTAGGGCGTTGCTCCGCTAGATCGAATAGTTTGGGCCAATGCAGTCAACGCCAGAAGCATAAAATACAATAAAGGTGCAACAGTTTTTCCATCGTATAACAGGAATAATTGCAACCGGTTTGAAGGTAATGGTATGTTCTACGTTCCGGACAACCTAGGCTTCATTCTAGGGCGGTGCTCCACCAGATCAAATAGTTAGGGCCTAAGAAGTCAACGCCAGAAGCATAAATTACAATATAAGTACAACAGCTTTTCCATCGTATATAATGTATATTTGCAAACAGTGTGGAAGTAATGGTCACTTCTACGTTCCGGGCAACCTAGGCTTCACTCTAGGGTGTTGCTCCACCAGATGGAATTGCTAGGGACTGAGAATTCAATGCCAGAAGCATAAAGTGCAATATAAATTTAACAGCTTTTCCATCGTGTAAAAGGAATAATAGCAACCAGTGTGAAAGTTATGTTCATTTCTGCTTCCCGGGCAACCTAGGCTTCACTCTAGGGCGTTGCTCCACCAGGTGGAATAGTTAGGGCCTAAGAAGTCAACGACAGAAGCATAAAATACAATATAAGTACAACAGTTTTTCCATCGTATAAAACGAATAATTGCAACCAGTGTGAAAGTTATGGTCATTTCTACATTCCGAGCAACCTAGGCTTCACTCTAGGGTGTTGCTCCAACAGATTGAATAGTTAGGGCCTTAGAAGTCAACGCCCGAAGCATAAAATACAAAATAAATAGAACAGTTCTTCCATTGTATAAAACGAATAATTGCTACCAGTGTAAAAGTTATGGTCATTTCTACGTACCGGGCAACCTAGGCTTCACCCTAGGGCGTTGTTCCACAAGATCGAATAGTTAGGGCCTAAGAAGTGAACGCCAGAAGCATAAAATGCAATAAAAATACAACAGTCTTTCCATCCTATAACTGGAATAATTGCAATCCGTGTGAAAGTGATGGTCATTTGTACGTTCCAGGCAACCTAGGCTTCACTCTAGGGCGTTGCTCCGCTAGATCGAATAGTTTGGGCCTATGCAGTCAACGCCAGAAGCATAAAATACAATAAAGGTGCAACAGTTTTTCCATCGTATAACAGGAATAATTGCAACCGGTTTGAAGGTAATGGTATGTTCTACGTTCCGGACAACCTAGGCTTCATTCTAGGGCGGTGCTCCACCAGATCAAATAGTTAGGGCCTAAGAAGTCAACGCCAGAAGCATAAATTACAATATAAGTACAACAGCTTTTCCATCGTATATAATGTATATTTGCAAACAGTGTGGAAGTAATGGTCACTTCTACGTTCCGGGCAACCTAGGCTTCACTCTAGGGTGTTGCTCCACCAGATGGAATTGCTAGGGACTGAGAATTCAATGCCAGAAGCATAAAGTGCAATATAAATTTAACAGCTTTTCCATCGTGTAAAAGGAATAATAGCAACCAGTGTGAAAGTTATGTTCATTTCTGCTTCCCGGGCAACCTAGGCTTCACTCTAGGGCGTTGCTCCACCAGGTGGAATAGTTAGGGCCTAAGAAGTCAACGACAGAAGCATAAAATACGATATAAATACAACAGCTTTTCCATCGTATAAAACGAATAATGGTAACCAGTGTGAAAGTTATTGTCATTTCTACGTTCCGGTCAACCTAGGCTACACTCTAGGACGTTGCTCCACCAGATCGAATAGTTAGGGCCTATGAAGTCAACGCCAGAAGCTAAAATACGATAAAGGTGCAACAGTTTTTCCATCGTATAGCAGGAATAACTGCAAACAGTGTGATAGTACTGGTCATTACTACGTTCCGTGTAATCTAGGCTTCACTCTAGGGCGTTGCTCCACCAGATCGAATAGTTAGTGCCTTAGATGTCAACGCCAGAAGCATAAAATACAATATAAATACAACAGTTTTTCCATCGTATAAAACGAATAACTGCTACCCGTATGGAAGTGATGGTCATTTCTACGTTCCGGGCAACCTAGGCCTCACTCTAGGGCGTTGTTCCACCAGATTGAATAGTTAGGGCCTAAGAAATCAACGCCAGAAGCATAAAATACAATATAAATATAACAGTTTTTCCATCGTATAAAACGAATAATAGCAACCAGCGTGAAAGTTATGGTCATTTCTACGTTTCGGGCAACCTAGGCTTCACCCCAGGGCGTTGTTCCACCAGATCGAATAGTTAGGGCCCAAGAAGTGAACGCCAGCTGTATTAAATACAATATAAATACAACAGTTTTTCCATCATATAAAACGAATAATTGCAACCAGTATGAAAGTTCTGGTCATTTCTACGTTCCGGGCAACCTAGGCTTCACCCTATTTCGTTCTTCCACCACATCGAATAGCTACGGCCTCAGAAGTCAACGCCTGAAGCATAAAATACAATAAGAATACAACAGTCTTTCCATCCTCTAACAGGAATAATTGCAACCTGTGTGAAAGTAATTGTCATTTCTACGTTCCGGGCAACCTAGGCTTCACCCTAGGGCGTTGCTCCACCAGATCGAATAGTTTGGGCCTATGCAGTCAACGCCAGAAGCATAATATACAATAAAGGTGCAACAGTTTTTCCATCGTATAACAGGAATAATTGCAACCGGTTTGATGGTAATGGTATGTTCTACGTTCCGGGCAACCTAGGCTTCACTCTAGGCTGTTGCTCCACCAGATGGAATTGCTAGGGACTTAGAATTCAACGCCCGAAGCATAAAATGCAAAATAAATAGAACAGTTTTTCCATTGTATAAAACGAATAACTGCAGCCAGTCTGAAAGTACTGGTCATTTCTACGTTCCGGGTAACCTAGGTTTCACACTAGGGCGTTGCTCCACCAGATCGAATAGCTAGGGACTTCGAACTCAACGCCAGAAGGATATAATACAATATAAGTACAAAAGTTTTTCCATCGTATAAAATGAATAATTGCAGACATTGTGAAAGTAATGGTCATTTCTACGTTCCGGTCAACCCAGGTGTCTCTCTAGGGCGTTGCTCCACCACATGTAATAGCTACGGCTTTAGAAGTCGACGCCAGGAGCATAAAATACAATATAAATACAACAGCTTTTCCGTCGTATAAAATGAATAATTGCAAACAGTGTGAAAGTAATGGTTATTTCTACGTTCCGGGCAACCTAGGCTGCACTCTAGGGTGTTGCTCCACCAGATGGAATAGCTAGGGCCTTAGAAGTCAACGCCCGAAGCATAAAATGCAAAATAAATATAACAGCTTTTCCATCGTATGAAACGTATAACAGCAACCAGTCTGAAAGTACTGGTCATTTCTACGTTCCGGGTAACCTAGGTTTCACACTAGGGCGTTCCTCCACCAGATCGAATAGCTATGGACTTAGAATTCAATGCCAGAAGGATAAAATACAATATAAGTACAACAGTTTTTCCATCTTATAAAATGAATAACTGTAACCAGTGTGAAAGTACTGGTCATTTCTACGTTCCGGGCAACCTAGGCTTCACTGTAGGGCATTGCTCCACCAAATCGAATAGTTAGGGTCATAGAAGTCAACGCCCGAAGCATAAAATACAATATAAGTACAACAGTTGTTCCATCGTATAAAATGAATAAATGCGAACATTGAGAAAGTAATGGTCATTTCTACGTGCCTGGCAACCTACGTGTCACTCTAGGGCGTTGCTGCTCCACATCTGATAGCTACGGCCTTAGAAGCTAACGCCGGAAGCATAAAATACAATATAAATACAACAGCTTTGCCATCGTATAAAATGCATAATTGCAAACAGTGTGAAGGTAATGGGCATTTCTACGTTCCGTGCAACCTAGGCTTCACTCTAGGGCGTTGCTCCACCAAATAGAATAGTTAGGGCCTTAGAAGTCAACGCCAGAAGCATAAAATACGATATAAGTACAACAGTTTTTCCATCGTATGAAACGAATAATAGCAACCAGCGTGAAAGTAATGGTCATTTCTACGTTCCGGGCAACCTAGGCCTCACTCTAGGGTGTTGTTCCACCAGATTGAATAGTTAGGGCTTAAGAAATCAACGCCAGAAGCATAAAATACAATATAAATATAACAGTTTTTCCATCGTATAAAACGAATAATAGCAACCAGCGTAAAAGTTATGGTCATTTCTACGTTTCGGGCAAACTAGGCTTCACCCCAGGGCGTTGTTCCACCAGATCGAATAGTTAGGGCCGATGAAATGAACCCCAGCAGCATAAAATACAATATAAATACAACAGCTTTTCCACCGTATAAAATGAATAATTACATACATTGTGAAAGTAATGGTCATTTCTACGTTCCGGTTAACCTAGGCTGCACTCTAGGGTATTGCACCACCAGATGGAATAGCTAGGGCCTTAGAAGTCAACGCCAGAAGTATAAAATACAATAAAGGTGCAACAGTTTTTCCATCGTATAGCAGGAATAATTGCAACCAGTGTGAAGGTAATGGTATGTTCTACGTTCCGGGCAACCTAGGCTTCACTCTAGGGCGGTGCTCCACCAGATCAAATAGTTAGGGCCTTAGAAGTCAACGCCCGAAGCATAAAATACAATATAAGTACAACAGCTTTGCCATCGTATAAAACGAATAATTGCAAACAGTGTGGAAGTAATGGTCACTTCTACGTTCCGGGCAACCTAGGCGTCACTCTAGGGTGTCGCTCCACCAGATGGAATTGCTATGGACTGAGAATTCAATGCCAGAAGCATAAACTGCAATATAAATTTAACAGCTTTTCCATCGTATAAAAGGAATAATAGCAACCAGTGTGAAAGTTATGGTCATTTCAACGTTCCGGGCAACCTAGGCATCACGCTAGGGTGTTGCTCCACCAGATGGAATAGCTAGGGACATAGAATTCAATGCCAGAAGCATAATATGCAATATACATATAACAGCTTTTCCATCGTATAAAACGAATAATAGCAACCAGTGTGAAAGTTATGGTCATTTCTACTTCCCGGGCAGCCTAGGCTTCACTCTAGGGCGTTGCTCCACCAGATCGAATAGTTAGGTCCTTAGAAGTCAACGCCCGAAGCATAAAATGCAAAATATATAGATCGGTTATTCCATTGTATAAAACGGATAACTGCAACCAGTGTGAAAGTAATGGTCATGTCTACGTTCCGGGTAACCTAGGTATCACTCTGGGGCGTTGCTCGACCAGATAGAATAGCTAGGGACTTAGAATTCAACGCCAGAAGAATAAAATACAATATAAGTACAACAGTTTTGCCATCGTATAAAATGAATATTTGCAAACATTGTGAAAGTAATGGTCATTTCTACGTTCCGGGCAACCCATGCGACACTCTAGGGCGTTGCTCCACCACATCTAATAGTTACGGCCTTCAAAGTCAATGCCAGAAGCATAAAATACGATATAAATACAACAGCTTTTCCATCATATAAAACGAATAATGGTAACCAGTGTGAAAGTTATGGTCATTTCTACGTTCCGGTCAACCTAGGCTTCACTCTAGGACGTTGATCCACCAGATCGAATAGTTTGGGCCTATGAAGTCAACGCCAGAAGTATAAAATACAATAAAGGTGCAACAGTTTTTCCATCGTATAGCAGGAATAATTGAAACCAGTGTGAAGGTAATGGTATGTTCTACGTTCCGGGCAACCTAGGCTTCACTCTAGGCTGTTGCTCCACCAGATGGAATTGCTAGGGACTTAGAATTCAACGCCCGAAGCATAAAATGCAAAATAAATAGAACAGTTTTTCCATTGTATAAAACGAATAACTGCAGCCAGTCTGAAAGTACTGGTCATTTCTACGTTCCGGGTAACCTAGGTTTCACACTAGGGCGTTGCTCCACCAGATCGAATAGCTAGGGACTTCGAACTCAACGCCAGAAGGATAAAATACAATATAAGTACAAAAGTTTTTCCATCGCATAAAATGAATAATTGCAGACATTGTGAAAGTAATGGTCATTTCTACGTTCCGGTCAACCCAGGTGTCTCTCTAGGGCGTTGCTCCACCACATGTAATAGCTACGGCTTTAGAAGTCGACGCCAGGAGCATAAAATACAATATAAATACAACAGCTTTTCCGTCGTATAAAATGAATAATTGCAAACAGTGTGAAAGTAATGGTCATTTCTACGTTCCGGGCAACCTAGGCTGCACTCTAGGGTGTTGCTCCACCAGATGGAATAGCTAGGGCCTTAGAAGTCAACGCCCGAAGCATAAAATGCAAAATAAATATAACAGCTTTTCCATCGTATGAAACGTATAACAGCAACCAGTCTGAAAGTACTGGTCATTTCTACGTTCCGGGTAACCTAGGTTTCACTCTAGGGCGTTGCTCCACCAGATCGAATAGTTAGGGCCTAAGAAGTCAACGCCAGAAGCCTAAATTACAATATAAGTACAACAGCTTTTCCATCGTATGTAATGTATATTTACAACCAGTGTGGAAGTAATGGACATTTCTACGTTCCGGGCAACCTAGGCTTAACGCTAGGGTGTTGCTCCACCAGATGGAATAGCTAGGGACTTAGAATTCAATGCCAGAAGCATAATATGCAATATAAATCTAACAGCTTTTCCATCGTATAAAACGAATAAAAGCAACCAGTGTGAAGGTTATGGTCATTTCTACTTCCCGGCCAACCTAGGCTTCACCCTAGGGCGTTGCTCCACCACATAGAATAGCTAGGCACTTAGAATTCAACGCCAGAAGGATAAAATACAATATAAGTACAACAGCTTTTCCATCGTATGAAATGAATATTTGCAAACATTGTGAAAGTAATGGTCATTTCTACGTTCCGGGCAACGCATGCGACACTCTAGGGCGTTGCTCCAGCACATCTAATAGCTACGGCCTTCAAAGTCAATGCCAGAAGCATAAAATACGATATAAATACAACAGCTTTTCCATCACATAAAACAAATAATGGTAACCAGTGTGAAAGTTATGGTCATTTCTACGTTCCGGTCAACCTAGGCTTCACTCTAGGACGTTGATCCACCAGATCGAATAGTTAGTGCCTTAGAAGTCAACGCCAGAAGCATAAAATTCAATATAAGTACAACAGTTTTTCCATCGTATAAAATGAATAATTTTAAACATTGCGAAAGTAATGGTCATTTCTACGTTCCGGGCAACCTGGGCGTCACTCTAGTGCGTTGCTCCACCACATCTGATAGCTGCGGCCTTAGACGTCAACGACAGAAGCATAAAATGCAATAAAGGTGCAACAGCTTTTCCATCGTATAAAACGAATAATTGCAACCAGTATGAAAGTTATTGTCATTTCTACTTTACGGGCAACCTAGGCTTCACCCTAGGGCGTTGCTCCAACAGATTGAATAGTTAGGACCTTAGAAGACAATGCCCGAAGCATAAAATGCAATAAAAATACAACAGTTTTTCCATCATATAACAGGAATAATTGCAACCAGATTGAAAGTGATGGTCATTTCTACGTTCCGTGCCACCTAGGCTTCACTCTAGGGCGTTGCTCCACCAGATGGAATAGTTAGTGCCTTAGAAGTCAACGCCAGAAGAATAAAATTCAATAAGGATGCAACAGCTTTTCCATCGTATATAATGTATATTTGCAAACAGTGTTGAAGTTATGGTCATTTCTGCGTTCCGGGCAACGTAGGTTTCACTCTACAGCGTTGATCCACCAGAGGGAATAGTTAGGGCCTAATAATTCAACGCCAGAAGGATAAAATACAATATAAGTACCACAGTTATTCCATCGTATAAAATGAATAATTGCAACCAGTGTGAAATTTATGGTCATTCCTACATTCCGAGCAACCTAGACTTCACTCTAGATCGTTGCTCCACCAGATCGAATAGTTAGGTCCTTAGAAGTCAACGCCAGAAGCATAAAATACGATATAAATACAACAGCTTGTCCATCGTAGAACAGGAATAATTGCAACCAGTGTGAAAGTTATGGCCATTTCTGCGTCCCGGGCAACCTAGGCTTCACTCTAGGTCGTTGCTCCACCAGATCGAACAGTTAGGGCCTTAGAAGTAAACTATCGAAGCATAAAATACAAAATAAATGGAACAGTTTTTCCATTGTATAAAACGAATAATTGCTACCAGTGTGAAAGTTATGGTCATTTCTACGTTCCGGGCAACCTAGGCTTCACCCTAGGGCGTTGTTCCACCAGATCGAATAGTTAGGGCCTTAGAAGTCAACGCCAGGAGCATAAGATACAATAAAAATACAACAGTCTTTTCATCGTATTACAGGAATAATTGCAATAAGCGTGAAAGTAATGATCATTTCGGCGTTTCGGGCATCCTAGACTTAACTCTGGGGCATTGCGCCTCCAGATCGAATAGCTAGGGCCTAAGAAGTCAATGCCAGAAGCATAAAATACAATATAAATACAACAGCTGTGCCATCGAATAAAATGAATAATTGCAAACAGTGTGAAAGATACGGTCATTTCTACGTTCCGGGCAACCTAGGCGTCAGACTAGGGCGTTGCTCCACCACATCTAATAGCTACGGCCTTACAAGTCAACGCCGAAGAATAAAATACAATAAAGATGGAACAGCTTTTCCATCGTATTAAACGAATAATTGCAACCAGTGTGAACGTTATGGTCATTTCTACTTTCCGGGCAACCTAGACTTCACCCTAGGGCGTTGCTCCAACAGATAGAATAGATAGGACCTTAGAGGTCAATGCCCGAAGCATAAAATGCAAAATAAATAGAACAGCTTTTCCATTGTATAAAACGAATAATAGCTACCAGTGTAAAAGTTATGGTCATTTCTACGTTCCGGGCAACCTAGGCTTCACTCTAGGGCGTTGCTCCACCAGATCGAATAGTTAGGGCCTTAGAAGTCCACACCAGAAGCATAAAATACGATAAAGATGCAACAGTTTTTCCATCGTATAAAATGGATAATTGCAACCAGTGTGAAATTTATGGTCATTCCTACATTCCGAGCAACCTAGACTTCACTCTAGAGCGTTGCTCCACCAGATCGAATAGTTAGGTCATTAGAAGTCAACGCCAGAAGCATAAAATACGATATAAATACCACAGTTTGTCCATCGTAGAACAGGAATAATTGCAACCAGTGTGAAAGTTATGGTCATTTCTGCGTTCCGGGCAACCTAGGCTTCACTCTAGGTCGTTGCTCCACCGGAACAAACAGTTAGGGCCTTAGAAGTAAACGCGCGAAGCATAAAATACTAAATAAATGGAACAGTTTTTCCATTGTATAAAACGAATGATTGCTACCAGGGTGAAAGTTATGGTCATTTCTACGTTCCGGGCAACCTAGGCTTCACCCTAGGGCGTTGTTCCACCAGATCGAATAGTTAGGGCCTTAGAAATCAACGCCCGAAGCATAAAATACAAAATAAATAGAACAGTTTTTCCATCGTATAAAACGAATAATTGCTACAGGTGTGAAAGTTATGGTCATTTCTCCGTTCCGGGCAACCTAGGCTTCACTCTAAGGCGCTGCTCCACCAGATCGAATAGTTAGGGCCTTAGAAGTCAGCGCCAGAAGCATAAAATACAAAATAAATAAAACTGTTTTTCCATCGTATAAAACGAATAATTGCTACTGGTGTGAAAGTAATGGTCATTTCTACGTTCCGGGCAACCTAGGCGTCACTCTAGGGCGTTGCGCCACCAGATCGAATAGTTAGGGCCTTAGAAGTCAACGCCCGAAGCATAAAATACAAAATAAATACAACAGTTTTTCCATCCTATAAAACGAATAATTGCAACCAGGATGAAAGTTATGATCATTTCTACTTTCCGGGCAACCTAGGCTTCACTCTAGGGCGTTGCTCCACCAGATAGAATAGTTAGGGCCTTAGAAGTCAACGCCAGAAGCATAAAATACGATATAAATACAACAGTTTGTCCATCGTAGAACAGGAATAATTGCAACCAGTGTGAACGTTATGGTCATCTCTACATTCCGCGCAACCTAGACTTCACTCTAGTGCATTGCTCCACCAGATCGAATAGTTAGGTCCTTAGAAGTCAACGCCAGATGCATAAAATACGATATAAATACAACAGCTTTTCCATCGTATAAAACGAATAATTGCAACCAGTGTGGAAGTTACGGTCATTTCTACGTTCCGGGCAACCTAGGCTTCACTCTAGGGCGTCGCTCGACCAGATAGAATAGCTAGGGCCTTAGAAGTCAACGCCAGAAGCATAAAATACGATATAAATACAACAGCTTTTCCATCGTATAAAACGAATAATTGCAACCAGTGTGGAAGTTATGGTCATTTCTACGTTCCGGGCAACCTAGGCTTCACTCTAGGGCTTCGCTCGACCAGATAGAATAGCTAGGGCCTTAGAAGTCAATGCCCGAAGCATAAAATACAAAATAAATAGAACAGTTTTTCCATCGTATAAAACGAATAATTGCTACCAGTGTGAAAGTTATGGTCATTGCTACGTTCCGCGCAACCTAGGCATCACCCAAGGGCGTTGTTCCACAAGATGGAATAGTTAGGGCCTAAGAAGTCAACGCCGGAAGCATAAAATACGATATTAATACAACAGCTTTTCCATCGTATAAAACGAATAATGGTAACCAGTGTGAAAGTTATGGTCATTTCTACGTTCCGGTCAACCTAGGCTTCACTCTAGGACGTTGCTCCACCAGATCGAATAGTTAGGGCATATGAAGTCAACGCCAGAAGCATAAAACACAATAAAGGTGCAGCAGCTTTTCCATCGTGTAACAGGAATAATTGCAACTAGTGTGAAAGTTATGGTCATTTCTACTTCCCGGGCAACCTACGCTTCACTCTAGGGCGTTGCTCCACCAGATCGAATAGTTAGGGCCTTAGAAGTCAGCGCCCGATGCATAAAATGCAAAATAAATAGAACAGTTTTTCATTGTATAAAACGAATAACTGCAACCAGTGTGAAAGTACTGGTCATTTCTACGTTCCGGGTAACCTAGGCTTCACTCTAGTGCGTTGCTCCACCAGATCGAATAGCTAGGGACTTAGAATTCAACGCCAGAAGTATAAAATACAATATAAGTACAACAGTTTTTCCATCGTATAAAATGAATAATTGCAGACATTGTGAAAGTAATGGTCATTTCTACGTTCCGGGCAACCTAGGCGTCACTCTAGGGCGTTGCTCCACCAGATCGAATAGTTAGGGCCTTAGAAGCCAACGCCCGAAGCATAAAATGCAAAATAAATAGAACAGTAGTTCCATTGTATAAAACGAATAACTGCAACCAGTGTGAAAGTACTGGTCATTTCTACGTTCCGGCAGCCTAGGCTTCACCCTAGGGCGTTGTTCCACCAGATGGAATAGTTAGGGCCTAAGAAGTCAACGCCAGAAGCATAAAGTACAAAAGAGTAGAACAGTTTTTCCATGTGAAAAACGAATAATTGCTACCAGTGTGAACGTTATGGTCATTTCTACGTTCCGGGCAACCTAGGCTTCACTCTAGGGTGTTGCTCCACCAGATGGAATTGCTAGGGCCTAAGAAGTCAACGCCAGAAGCATAAAATACGATATAAATACAACAGCTTTTCCATCGTATAAAACGAATAATGGTAACCAGTGTGAAAGTTATGGTCATTTCTACGTTCCGGGCAACCTAGGCTTAACTCTAGGACGTTGCTCCACCAGATCGAATAGTTAGGGCCTAAGAAGTCAACGCCAGAAGCATAAAATACAGTAAAGGTGCAACAGTTTTTCCATCGTATAACAGGAATAATTGCAACCAGTGTGAATGTAATGGTCATTTGTACGTTCCGGGCAAACTAGGCTTCACTCTAGGGCGTTGCTCCACCAGATCGAATAGTTAGTGCCTTAGAAGTCAACGCCCGAAGCATAAAATGCAAAATAAATATAACAGCTTTTCCATCGTATGAAACGTATAACAGCAACCAGTCTGAAAGTACTGGTCATTTCTACGTTCCGGGTAACCTAGGTTTCACTCTAGGGCGTTGCTCCACCAGATCGAATAGTTAGGGCCTAAGAAGTCAACGCCAGAAGCCTAAATTACAATATAAGTACAACAGCTTTTCCATCGTATGTAATGTATATTTACAACCAGTGTGGAAGTAATGGACATTTCTACGTTCCGGGCAACCTAGGCTTAACGCTAGGGTGTTGCTCCACCAGATGGAATAGCTAGGGACTTAGAATTCAATGCCAGAAGCATAATATGCAATATAAATCTAACAGCTTTTCCATCGTATAAAACGAATAAAAGCAACCAGTGTGAAGGTTATGGTCATTTCTACTTCCCGGCCAACCTAGGCTTCACCCTAGGGCGTTGCTCCACCACATAGAATAGCTAGGCACTTAGAATTCAACGCCAGAAGGATAAAATACAATATAAGTACAACAGCTTTTCCATCGTATGAAATGAATATTTGCAAACATTGTGAAAGTAATGGTCATTTCTACGTTCCGGGCAACGCATGCGACACTCTAGGGCGTTGCTCCAGCACATCTAATAGCTACGGCCTTCAAAGTCAATGCCAGAAGCATAAAATACGATATAAATACAACAGCTTTTCCATCACATAAAACAAATAATGGTAACCAGTGTGAAAGTTATGGTCATTTCTACGTTCCGGTCAACCTAGGCTTCACTCTAGGACGTTGATCCACCAGATCGAATAGTTAGTGCCTTAGAAGTCAACGCCGGAAGCATAAAATTCAATATAAGTACAACAGTTTTTCCATCGTATAAAATGAATAATTTTAAACATTGCGAAAGTAATGGTCATTTCTACGTTCCGGGCAACCTGGGCGTCACTCTAGTGCGTTGCTCCACCACATCTGATAGCTGCGGCCTTAGACGTCAACGACAGAAGCATAAAATGCAATAAAGGTGCAACAGCTTTTCCATCGTATAAAACGAATAATTGCAACCAGTATGAAAGTTATTGTCATTTCTACTTTACGGGCAACCTAGGCTTCACCCTAGGGCGTTGCTCCAACAGATTGAATAGTTAGGACCTTAGAAGACAATGCCCGAAGCATAAAATGCAATAAAAATACAACAGTTTTTCCATCATATAACAGGAATAATTGCAACCAGATTGAAAGTGATGGTCATTTCTACGTTCCGTGCCACCTAGGCTTCACTCTAGGGCGTTGCTCCACCAGATGGAATAGTTAGTGCCTTAGAAGTCAACGCCAGAAGAATAAAATTCAATAAGGATGCAACAGCTTTTCCATCGTATATAATGTATATTTGCAAACAGTGTTGAAGTTATGGTCATTTCTGCGTTCCGGGCAACGTAGGTTTCACTCTACAGCGTTGATCCACCAGAGGGAATAGTTAGGGCCTAATAATTCAACGCCAGAAGGATAAAATACAATATAAGTACCACAGTTATTCCATCGTATAAAATGAATAATTGCAACCAGTGTGAAATTTATGGTCATTCCTACATTCCGAGCAACCTAGACTTCACTCTAGATCGTTGCTCCACCAGATCGAATAGTTAGGTCCTTAGAAGTCAACGCCAGAAGCATAAAATACGATATAAATACAACAGCTTGTCCATCGTAGAACAGGAATAATTGCAACCAGTGTGAAAGTTATGGCCATTTCTGCGTCCCGGGCAACCTAGCCTTCACTCTAGGTCGTTGCTCCACCAGATCGAACAGTTAGGGCCTTAGAAGTAAACTATCGAAGCATAAAATACAAAATAAATGGAACAGTTTTTCCATTGTATAAAACGAATAATTGCTACCAGTGTGAAAGTTATGGTCATTTCTACGTTCCGGGCAACCTAGGCTTCACCCTAGGGCGTTGTTCCACCAGATCGAATAGTTAGGGCCTTAGAAGTCAACGCCAGGAGCATAAGATACAATAAAAATACAACAGTCTTTTCATCGTATTACAGGAATAATTGCAATAAGCGTGAAAGTAATGATCATTTCGGCGTTTCGGGCATCCTAGACTTAACTCTGGGGCATTGCGCCTCCAGATCGAATAGCTAGGGCCTAAGAAGTCAATGCCAGAAGCATAAAATACAATATAAATACAACAGCTGTGCCATCGAATAAAATGAATAATTGCAAACAGTGTGAAAGATACGGTCATTTCTACGTTCCGGGCAACCTAGGCGTCAGACTAGGGCGTTGCTCCACCACATCTAATAGCTACGGCCTTACAAGTCAACGCCGAAGAATAAAATACAATAAAGATGGAACAGCTTTTCCATCGTATTAAACGAATAATTGCAACCAGTGTGAACGTTATGGTCATTTCTACTTTCCGGGCAACCTAGACTTCACCCTAGGGCGTTGCTCCAACAGATAGAATAGATAGGACCTTAGAGGTCAATGCCCGAAGCATAAAATGCAAAATAAATAGAACAGTTTTTCCATTGTATAAAACGAATAATTGCTACCAGTGTAAAAGTTATGGTCATTTCTACGTTCCGGGCAACCTAGGCTTCACTCTAGGGCGTTGCTCCACCAGATCGAATTGTTAGGGCCTTAGAAGTCCACACCAGAAGCATAAAATACGATAAAGATGCAACAGTTTTTCCATCGTATAAAATGGATAATTGCAACCAGTGTGAAATTTATGGTCATTCCTACATTCCGAGCAACCTAGACTTCACTCTAGAGCGTTGCTCCACCAGATCGAATAGTTAGGTCATTAGAAGTCAACGCCAGAAGCATAAAACACGATATAAATACAACAGTTTGTCCATCGTAGAACAGGAATAATTGCAACCAGTGTGAAAGTTATGGTCATTTCTGCGTTCCGGGCAACCTAGGCTTCACTCTAGGTCGTTGCTCCACCGGAACAAACAGTTAGGGCCTTAGAAGTAAACGCGCGAAGCATAAAATACTAAATAAATGGAACAGTTTTTCCATTGTATAAAACGAATGATTGCTACCAGGGTGAAAGTTATGGTCATTTCTACGTTCCGGGCAACCTAGGCTTCACCCTAGGGCGTTGTTCCACCAGATCGAATAGTTAGGGCCTTAGAAATCAACGCCCGAAGCATAAAATACAAAATAAATAGAACAGTTTTTCCATCGTATAAAACGAATAATTGCTACAGGTGTGAAAGTTATGGTCATTTCTCCGTTCCGGGCAACCTAGGCTTCACTCTAAGGCGCTGCTCCACCAGATCGAATAGTTAGGGCCTTAGAAGTCAGCGCCAGAAGCATAAAATACAAAATAAATAAAACTGTTTTTCCATCGTATAAAACGAATAATTGCTACTGGTGTGAAAGTAATGGTCATTTCTACGTTCCGGGCAACCTAGGCGTCACTCTAGGGCGTTGCGCCACCAGATCGAATAGTTAGGGCCTTAGAAGTCAACGCCCGAAGCATAAAATACAAAATAAATACAACAGTTTTTCCATCCTATAAAACGAATAATTGCAACCAGGATGAAAGTTATGATCATTTCTACTTTCCGGGCAACCTAGGCTTCACTCTAGGGCGTTGCTCCACCAGATAGAATAGTTAGGGCCTTAGAAGTCAACGCCAGAAGCATAAAATACGATATAAATACAACAGTTTGTCCATCGTAGAACAGGAATAATTGCAACCAGTGTGAACGTTATGGTCATCTCTACATTCCGCGCAACCTAGACTTCACTCTAGTGCATTGCTCCACCAGATCGAATAGTTAGGTCCTTAGAAGTCAACGCCAGATGCATAAAATACGATATAAATACAACAGCTTTTCCATCGTATAAAACGAATAATTGCAACCAGTGTGGAAGTTACGGTCATTTCTACGTTCCGGGCAACCTAGGCTTCACTCTAGGGCGTCGCTCGACCAGATAGAATAGCTAGGGCCTTAGAAGTCAACGCCAGAAGCATAAAATACGATATAAATACAACAGCTTTTCCATCGTATAAAACGAATAATTGCAACCAGTGTGGAAGTTATGGTCATTTCTACGTTCCGGGCAACCTAGGCTTCACTCTAGGGCTTCGCTCGACCAGATAGAATAGCTAGGGCCTTAGAAGTCAATGCCCGAAGCATAAAATACAAAATAAATAGAACAGTTTTTCCATCGTATAAAACGAATAATTGCTACCAGTGTGAAAGTTATGGTCATTGCTACGTTCCGCGCAACCTAGGCATCACCCAAGGGCGTTGTTCCACAAGATGGAATAGTTAGGGCCTAAGAAGTCAACGCCGGAAGCATAAAATACGATATTAATACAACAGCTTTTCCATCGTATAAAACGAATAATGGTAACCAGTGTGAAAGTTATGGTCATTTCTACGTTCCGGTCAACCTAGGCTTCACTCTAGGACGTTGCTCCACCAGATCGAATAGTTAGGGCATATGAAGTCAACGCCAGAAGCATAAAACACAATAAAGGTGCAGCAGCTTTTCCATCGTGTAACAGGAATAATTGCAACTAGTGTGAAAGTTATGGTCATTTCTACTTCCCGGGCAACCTACGCTTCACTCTAGGGCGTTGCTCCACCAGATCGAATAGTTAGGGCCTTAGAAGTCAGCGCCCGATGCATAAAATGCAAAATAAATAGAACAGTTTTTCATTGTATAAAACGAATAACTGCAACCAGTGTGAAAGTACTGGTCATTTCTACGTTCCGGGTAACCTAGGCTTCACTCTAGTGCGTTGCTCCACCAGATCGAATAGCTAGGGACTTAGAATTCAACGCCAGAAGTATAAAATACAATATAAGTACAACAGTTTTTCCATCGTATAAAATGAATAATTGCAGACATTGTGAAAGTAATGGTCATTTCTACGTTCCGGGCAACCTAGGCGTCACTCTAGGGCGTTGCTCCACCAGATCGAATAGTTAGGGCCTTAGAAGCCAACGCCCGAAGCATAAAATGCAAAATAAATAGAACAGTAGTTCCATTGTATAAAACGAATAACTGCAACCAGTGTGAAAGTACTGGTCATTTCTACGTTCCGGCAGCCTAGGCTTCACCCTAGGGCGTTGTTCCACCAGATGGAATAGTTAGGGCCTAAGAAGTCAACGCCAGAAGCATAAAGTACAAAAGAGTAGAACAGTTTTTCCATGTGAAAAACGAATAATTGCTACCAGTGTGAACGTTATGGTCATTTCTACGTTCCGGGCAACCTAGGCTTCACTCTAGGGTGTTGCTCCACCAGATGGAATTGCTAGGGCCTAAGAAGTCAACGCCAGAAGCATAAAATACGATATAAATACAACAGCTTTTCCATCGTATAAAACGAATAATGGTAACCAGTGTGAAAGTTATGGTCATTTCTACGTTCCGGGCAACCTAGGCTTAACTCTAGGACGTTGCTCCACCAGATCGAATAGTTAGGGCCTAAGAAGTCAACGCCAGAAGCATAAAATACAGTAAAGGTGCAACAGTTTTTCCATCGTATAACAGGAATAATTGCAACCAGTGTGAATGTAATGGTCATTTGTACGTTCCGGGCAAACTAGGCTTCACTCTAGGGCGTTGCTCCACCAGATCGAATAGTTAGTGCCTTAGAAGTCAACGCCCGAAGCATAAAATACAAAATAAATACAACAGATTTTCCATGTATAAAACGAATAATTGCTACCAGTGTGAAAGAGTTGGTCATTTCTACGTTCCGGGCAACCTAGGCTTCACTCTGGGGCGTTGTTCCACCAGATCGAATAGTTAGGGCCTAAGCAGTCGACGCCAAAAGCATAAAATACAATATAAATAGAACAGTTTTTCCATTGTATAAAACGAATAATTGCTACCAGAGTGAAAGTTATGGACATTTCTACGTTCCGGGGAACCTAGGCTTCACGCTAGTGCGTTGTTCCACCAGATGGAACAGTTAGGGCCTAAGAAGTTAACGCCAGAAGCATAAAATACGATGTAAATACAACAACTTTTCCATCGTATAAAACGAATAATGGTAACCAGAGAGAAAGTCATGGTCATTTCTACGTTCCGGGCAACCTAGGCTTCACTCTAGGGCCTTGCTCCACCAGATCGAATGGTTAGGTCCTAAGAAGTCAACGCCAGAAGCATAAAATACAATAAAGATGCAACAGCTTTTCTATCGTATATAATGTATATTTGCAAATAGTGTGAAAGTAATGGTCATTTCTACGTTCCGGGCAACCTAGGCTTCATTCTAGGGCGCTGTGCCACCAGATCGAACAGACAGGGCCTAAGAAGTCAACGGCAGGAGAATAAAATACTATATAAGTACAACAGTTTTTCCATTGTATAAAGTGAATAATTGCTAACATTGTGAAGGAAATGGTCATTTCTACGTTCCGGGCAACCTGGGCTTCATTCTAGGGCGCTGTTCCACCAGATCGAACAGACAGGGCCTAAGAAGTCAACGCCAGAAGAATAAAATACGATATAAGTACAACAGTTTTTCCATTGTATAAAGTGAATAATTGCAAACATTGTGAAAGTAATGGTCATTTCTACGTTCCCGGCAACGTAGACGTCACTGTAGGGCGTTGCTCCACCACAGCTAATAGCTACGGCCTTAGAAGTCAACGCCAGAAGCATAAACTACAATAAAAATGCAACAGTTTTTCCATCGTATAGCATGACTAATTGCAACCAGTGCGAATGTAATGATCATTTCGAAGTTTCGGGCATCCTAGGCTTAACTCTGAGGCGTTGCTCCACCGGATTGAAGAGTTAGGGCCTTAGAAGTCAACGCCCGAAGCATAAAATGCAAAATAAATAGAACAGTTGTTCCATTGTATAAAACGAATAATTACTACCAGTGTGAAAGTTATGGTCATTTCTACGTTCCGGTCAGCCTAGGCTTCACTGTAGGGCAGTGCTCCACCAAATCAAATAGTTAGGGCCTAAGAAGTCAACGCCAGTAGCATAAATTACAATATAAGTACAACAGATTTTCCATCGTATATAATGTATATTTGCAAACAGTGTGGAAGTAATGGTCACTTCTACGTTCCGGGCAACCTAGGCTTCACTCTAGTGCGTTGTTCCACCAGATGGAATAGTTAGGGCCTAAGAAGTCAACGCCAGAAGCATAAAATACGATATAAATACAACAGCTTTTCCATCATATAAAACGAATAATGGTAACCAGTGTGAAAGTTATGGTCATTTCTACGTTCCGGCAACCTAGGCTTCACTCTAGGACGTTGCGCCACCAGATCGCATAGTTAGGGCCTAAGAAGTCAACGCCAGAAGCATAAAATACAATAAAGATGCAACAGCTTTTCTATCGCATAACAGGAATAATTGCAACCAGTGTGAAGGTAGTGGCACGTTCGACGTTCCGGGCAACCTAGGCGTCACTCTAGGGCGTTGCTCCACCAGATCAAACAGTTAGGGCCTCAGAAGTCAACGCCAGAAGCTTAAATACAATATAAATATAACAGTTTTTCCATCGTATAAAACGAATAATAGCAACCAGAGTGAAAGTTATGGTCATTTCTACGTACCGGGCAACCTAGGCTTCACTCTAGGGCGTTGCTCTACCAGATCGAATAGTTAGGGCCTTAGAAGTCAACCCCCGAATCATAAAATACAAAATAAATAGAACGGTTTTTCCATTGTATAAAACGAATAATTGCTACCAGTGTAAAAGCTATGGTCATTTCTACGTTCCGGGCAACCTAGACTTCACCCAAGGGCGTTGATCCACCAGACAGAATAGTTAAGGCCTAAGAAGTGAACGCCAGAAGCATAAAATACAATATAAATACAACAGATTTTCCATCGTATAAACCGAATAATTGCAACCAGTGTGAAAGTAATGGTCATTTCTACGTTCCGGGCAACCTAGGCTTCACTCTACGGCGTTGCTCCACCAGATCGAAATGTTAGGGCCTAAGAAGTCAACGCCCGAAGCATAAAATACGATATAAATACAACAGCATTTCCATCGTATTAAATAAATAATTGCAAACAGTGTGAAAGTAGTGGTCATTTCTACGTTCCGGGCAACCTAGGCTTCACTGTATGGCGTTCTTTCACCAGATCGAATAGCTACGGCCTCAGAAGTCCACGCCTGAAGCATAATATACAATAAAAATACAACAGTCTTTTCATCGCATAACAGGAATAATTGCAACAAGCGTGAAAGTAATGATCATTTCTACGTTCCAGGCAACCTAGGCTTCACTCTAGGGCGTTGTTCCACAAGATCGAATAGTTAGGGCCTAAGTAGTCAACGCCAGAAGCATAAAATACAATATAAATACAACAGTTTTTCCATCGTATAAAACGAATAATTGCAACCAGTATGAAACTTATGGTCATTTCTACTTTCCGAGCAACCTAGGCGTCACCCTAGGGCGTTGCTCCAACAGATTGAATATTTAGGGCCTTAGAAGTCAACCCCGGAAGCATAAAATACAAAATAAATAGAACGGTTTTTCCATTGTATAAAACGAATAATTGCTACCAGTGTAAAAGCTATGGTCATTTCTACGTTCCGGGCAACCTAGACTTCACCCTAGGGCGTTGTTCCACCAGATCGAATAGTTAGGGCCTAAGAAGTGAACGCCAGAAGCATAAAATACAATATAAATACAACAGTTTTTTCATCGTATAAAACGAATAATTGCAACCAGTATGAAAGTTATGGTCACTTCCACTTTCCGGGCAACCTAGGCTTCACCATAGTGCGTTGCTCCAACAGATTGAATAGTTAGGTCCTTAGAAGTCAATGCCCGAAGCATAAAATGCTACAAAAATACATAAGTTTTTCCATCATATAACAGGAATAATTGCAACCAGTTTGAAAGTGATGGTCATTTCCACGTTCCGGGCAACCTAGGCTTCACTCTGGGGCGTTGATCCACCAGATCGAATAGCTAGGGCCTTAGAAGTCAACGCCCGAAGCATAAAATACAAAATAAATAGTACAGTTTTTCCATCGTATAAAACGAATAATTGATACCAGTGTGGAAGTTATGGTCATTTCTACGTTTCGGGCAACCTAGGCTTCACCCTAGGGCGTTGTTTCACCAGTTCGAATAGTTAGGGCCTAAGAAGTGAACGCCAGAAGCATAAAATACAATATAAATACAACAGTTTTTTCATCGTATAAAACGAATAATTGCAACCAGTATGAAAGTTATGGTCATTTCTACTTTCCGGGCAACCTAGGCTTCACCCTAGGGCGTTGCTCCAACCGATGGAATAGCTAGGGCCTTAGAAGTCAATGCCCGAAGCATAAAACACAATATAAATACAACAGCTTTTCAATCGTATAAAACGAATAATTTCAACCAGTGTGAAAGTTATGGACATTCCTACATTCCGAGCAACCTAGGCTTCACTCCAGAGCGTTGCCCCACAAGATCGAATAGTTAGGTCCTTAGACGACAACGCCAGAAGCATAAAATACGATATAAATACAACAGTTTGTCCATCGTAGAACAGGAATAATTGCAACCAGTGTGAAAGTTATGGTCATTTCTACGTTCCGGGCAACCTAGGCTTCACTCTAGGGCGTTGCTCCACCAGATCAAACAGTTAGGGCCTTAGAAGTCAACGCCCGAAGCATAAAATACAAAATAAATGGAACAGTTTTTCCATCGTATAAAACGAATAATTGCTACCAGTGTGAAAGTTATGGTCATTGCTACGTTCCGCGCAACCTAGGCTTCACCCAAGGGCGTTGTTCCACCAGATTGAGTAGTTACGGCCTTAGAGGTCAATGCCCGAAGCATAAAATACAATATAAATACAACAGTTTTTCAATCGTGTAAAACGAATAATTGCAACCTGTATGAAAGTTAACGTCATTTCTACTTTCCGGGCAACCTAGGCTTCACCCTAGGGCGTTGCACCAACAGATTGAATAGTTAGGGCCTTAGAAGTCAACGCCCGAAGCATAAAATACAAAATAAACAGAACAGTTTTACCATCGTATAAAACGAATAACTGCTACCGGTGTGAAAGTTATGGTCATTTCTCCGTTCCGGGCAACCTAGGCTTCACACTAGGGCGTTGCTCCACCAGATCGAACAGTTAGGGCCCTAGAAGTCAACTTCAGAAGCATAAAATACAAAATAAATAAAACAGTTTTTCCATCGTATAAAACGAATAATTGCTATCAGTGTGAAAGTTATGGTCATTTCTACGTTCCGCGCAACCTAGGCTTCACCCGACGGCGTTGTTCCACCAGATGGAATAGTTAGGGCCTAAGAGGTCAACGCCAGAAGCATAAAATACGATATAAATACAACAGCTTTTCCATCGTATAAAACGAATAATTGCAACCAGTGTGGAAGTTATTGTCATTTCTACGTTCCGGGCCACCTAGGCGTCACTCTAGGGCGTTGCTCCACCACATCTAATAGCTACGGCCTTAGCAGTCAACCCCAGATGAATAAAATACAATAAAGGTGCAACAGCTTTTCCATCGTATAAATCGAATAATTGCAACCAGTGTGAAAGTTATGGTCATTTCTACTTTCCGGGCACCCTAGGCTTCACCCTAGGACGTTGTTCCACCAGACCGAACAGTTAGGGCCTAAGAAGTCAACGCCAGAAGCATAAAATACAAAATAAATAGATCAGTTTTTCCATCGTATAAAACGAATAATTGCAACCAGTGTGAAGGTAATGGTCTTTTCTACGTTCCGGGCAACCTAGGCTTCACTCTAGGGCGGTGCTCCACCAGATCAAATAGTTAGGGCCTTAGAAGTCAACGCCGGAAGCATAAAATCCCAAATAAATAAAACAGTTTTACCATCGTATAAAACGAATAATTGCTACCAGTGTGAAAGTTATGGTCATTTCTACGTTCCCCGCAACCTAGGCTTCACCCGACGGCGTTGTTCCACCACATGGAATAGCTAGGGCCTAAGAGGTCAACGCCAGAAGCATAAAACACGATATAAATACAACAGCTTTTCCATCGTATAAAACGAATAATTGCAACCAGTGTGGAAGTTATGGTCATTTCTACGTTTCGGGCAACCTAGGCTTCACTCTAGGGCGTTGCTCGACCAGATCGAATAGCTAGGGCCTTAGAAGTCAACGCCTGAAGTATAAAATACAATAAAAATACAAATGTCTTTCCATCCTATAACAGGAATAATTGCAACCCGTGTGAAAGTGATGGTCATTTCTACGTTCCAGGCAACCTAGGCTTCACCTTAGGGCGTTGTTCCACCAGATGGAATAGTCAGGGCCTTAGAAGTCAACGCCCGAAGCATAAAATACAAAATAAATGGAACAGCTCTTCCATCGTATAAAACGAATAATTGCAACCAGTGTGAAAGTAATAGTCATTTCTACGTTCCGGGCAACGTAGGTTTCACTCTAGGGCGTTGATCCTCCAGAGGGAATAGTTAGGGCATAAGAAGTCAACACCAGAAGCATAAAATACAAAGTAAATAAAACAGCTTTTCCATCGTATAAAACGAATAATTGCTACCAGTGTGAAAGTTATGGTCATTTCTACGTTCCGCGCAACCTAGGCTTCACCCTAGGGCGTTGTTCCACCAGATCGAATAGTTAGGCCCTTAGAAGTGAACGCCCGAAGCATAAAATACAAAATAAATGGAACAGCTTTTCCATCGTATAAAACGAATAATTGCAACCAGTGTGAAAGTAATAGTCATTTCTACGTTCCGGGCAACGTAGGTTTCACTCTAGGGCGTTGATCCTCCAGAGGGAATAGTTGGGGCATAAGAAGTCAACGCCAGAAGCATAAAATACAAAATAAATAAAACAGTTTTTCCATCGTATAAAACGAATAATTGCAACCAGTGTGGAAGTTATTGTCATTTCTACGTTCCGGGCCACCTAGGCGTCACTCTAGGGCGTTGCTCCACCACATCTAAAAGCTACGGCCTTAGCAGTCAACCCCAGATGAATAAAATACAATAAAGGTGCAACAGCTTTTCCATCGTATAAATCGAATAATTGCAACCAGTGTGAAAGTTATGGTCATTTCTACTTTCCGGGCACCCTAGGCTTCACCCTAGGACGTTGTTCCACCAGATCGAACAGTTAGGGCCTAAGAAGTCAACGCCAGAAGCATAAAATACAAAATAAATAGATCAGTTTTTCCATCGTATAAAACGAATAATTGCAACCAGTGTGAAGGTAATGGTCTTTTCTACGTTCCGGGCAACCTAGGCTTCACTCTAGGGCGGTGCTCCACCAGATCAAATAGTTAGGGCCTTAGGAGTCAACGCCGGAAGCATAAAATCCCAAATAAATAAAACAGTTTTACCATCGTATAAAACGAATAATTGCTACCAGTGTGAAAGTTATGGTCATTTCTACGTTCCCCGCAACCTAGGCTTCACCCGACGGCGTTGTTCCACCACATGGAATAGCTAGGGCCTAAGAGGTCAACGCCAGAAGCATAAAACACGATATAAATACAACAGCTTTTCCATCGTATAAAACGAATAATTGCAACCAGTGTGGAAGTTATCGTCATTTCTACGTTCCGGGCAACCTAGGCTTCACACTAGGGCGTTGCTCGACCAGATGGAATAGCTAGGGCCTTAGAAGTCAACGCCCGAAGCATAAAATACAAAATAAATAGTACAGTTTTTCCATCGTATAAAACGAATAATTGATACCAGTTTGAAAGTGACGGTCATTTCTTCGTTCCGGGCAACTTGGTCTTCACTCTAGGGCGTTGTTCCACCATATCGAACAGTTAGGGCCAAAGAAGTCAACGCCAGAAGCATAAAATACAATATAAATACAAAAGCTTTTCCACCGTATATAATGTATATTTGCAAACAGTGTGAAAGTAATGGTCATTTCCATGTTCCGTGCAACCTAGGCTTCACTCTAGGGCCTTGTTCCACCAGATCGTATAGTTAGGGCCTAAGAAGTCAACGACAGAAGCATAAAATACAATATAAATATAACAGTTTTTCCATCGTATAAAACGAATAATAGCAACCAGTGTGAAAGTTATGGCCATTTCTACGTTCCGGGCAACCTAGGCTTCACCCTAGGTTGCTGTTCCACCAGATCGAATAGTTAGGGCCTAAGAAGTGAACGCCAGAAGCATAAAATACAATATAAATTCAACAATTTTTCCATCATATAAAACGAATAATTGCAACCAGTATGAAAGTTATGGTCATTTCTACTTTCCGGGCAACCTAGGCTTCACCCTAGGGCGTTGCTCCAACCGATGGAATAGCTAGGGCCTTAGAAGTCAATGCCCGAAGCATAAAACACAATATAAATACAACAGCTTTTCAATCGTATAAAACGAATAATTGCAACCAGTGTGAAGGTTATGGACATTTCTACATTGCGGCCAACCTAGGCTTCACCCTAGAGCGTTGCTCCACCTGATCGAATAGTTAGGGCCTTAGAAGTCAACGCCAAAAGCATAAAATGCAATAAAGATGCAACAGTTTTTCCATCGTATAACAGGAATAACTGCAAACAGTGTGAAAGTACTGGTCATTTCTGCGTGCCGGGCAACCTAGGCGTCGCTCTAGGGCGTTGCTCCACCTGATCGAATAGTTAGGGCCTTAGAAGTCAAAGACAGAAGCATAAAATGCAATAAAGATGCAACAGTTTTTCCATCGTATAACAGGAATAACTGCAAACAGTGTGAAAGTACTGGTCATTTCAACGTTCCGGGCAATCTAGGCTTCACTCTAGGGCGTCGCTCCACCAGATCAATCAGTTAGGGCCTTAGAAGTCAACGCCCGAAGCATAAAATGCAAAATAAATAGAACAGTTTTTCCATTGTATAAAACGAATAATTGCTACCAGTGTAAAAGTTATGGTCATTTCTACGATCCGGGCAACCTGGGCTTCACTCTAGGGAGTTGCTCCACCAGATCGAATAGTTAGGGCCTAAGAAGTCCACGCCCGAAGCATAAATTACGATAAAGATGCAACAGTTTTTCCATCGTATAAAACGAATAATTGCAACCAGTGTGAAATTTATGGTCATTCCTACATTCCGAGCAACCTAGGCTTCACTCCAGGGCGTTGCCCCACAAGATCGAATAGTTAGGTCCTTAGACGTCAACGCCAGAAGCATAAAATACGATATGAATACAACAGTTTGTCCATCGTGTAAAACGAATAATTGCAACCCGTGTGAAAGTGATGGTCATTTCTACGTTCCAGGCAACCTAGGCTTCACCCTAGGGCGTTGTTCCACCAGATGGAATAGCTAGGGCCTACGAAGTCATCGCGAGAAGCATAAAATACGATATAAATACAACAGCTTTTCCATCGTATAAGACGAATAATTGCAACCAGTGTGAATGTAATGGTCATTTCTACGTTCCGGTCAACCTAGGCTTCACTCTAGGGCGTTGCTCGACCAGATCGAATAGCTACGGCCTTAGAAGTCAACGCCTGAAGTATAAAATACAATAAAAATACAACAGTCTTTCCATCCTATAACAGGAATAATTGCAACCCGTGTGAAAGTGATGGTCATTTCTACGTTCCAGGCAACCTACACTTCACACTAGGGCGTTGTTCCACCAGATGGAATAGTTAGGGCCTAAGAAGTTAACGCCAGAAGCATAAAGCCCTATATAGATACAACAGTTTTTCCATCATATAAAACGAATAATTGCAACCAGGATGAAAGTTATGGTCATTTCTACTTTCCGGGCAACCTAGGCTTTGCTCTAGGGCGTTGCCCCACCAGATCGAATAGTTAGGGTCTTAGAAGTCAACGCCCGAAGCATAAAATACAAAATAAATAGAACAGTTTTTCCACCGTATAAAGCGAATAATTGCAACCAGTGTGAAACTTATGGTCATTTCTACGTTCCGCGCAACCTAGGCTTGACGCTAGGACGTTGTTCCACCAGATCGAATAGCTAGGGCCTTAGAAGTCAACGCCCGAAGCATAAAATACAAAATAAATAGAACCGTTTTTCCATCGTATAAAACGAATAATTGCTACCAGTGTGAAAGTTATGGTCATTGCTACGTTCCGCGCAACCTAGGCTTCACGCAAGGGCGTTGTTCCACCAGATTGAGTAGTTACGGCCTTAGAGGTCAATGCCCGAAGCATAAAATACAATATAAATACAACAGTTTTTCAATCGTGTAAAACGAATAATTGCAACCTGTATGAAAGTTAACGTCATTTCTACTTTCCGGGCAACCTAGGCTTCACCCTAGGGCGTTGCACCAACAGATTGAATAGTTAGGGCCTTAGAAGTCAACGCCCGAAGCATAAAATACAAAATAAACAGAACAGTTTTACCATCGTATAAAACGAATAACTGCTACCGGTGTGAAAGTTATGGTCATTTCTCCGTTCCGGGCAACCTAGGCTTCACACTAGGGCGTTGCTCCACCAGATCGAATAGTTAGGGCCCTAGAAGTCAACTTCAGAAGCATAAAATACAAAATAAATAAAACAGTTTTTCCATCGTATAAAACGAATAATTGCTATCAGTGTGAAAGTTATGGTCATTTCTACGTTCCGCGCAACCTAGGCTTCACCCGACGGCGTTGTTCCACCAGATGGAATAGTTAGGGCCTAAGAGGTCAACGCCAGAAGCATAAAATACGATATAAATACAACAGCTTTTCCATCGTATAAAACGAATAATTGCAACCAGTGTGGAAGTTATTGTCATTTCTACGTTCCGGGCCACCTAGGCGTCACTCTAGGGCGTTGCTCCACCACATCTAATAGCTACGGCCTTAGCAGTCAACCCCAGATGAATAAAATACAATAAAGGTGCAACAGCTTTTCCATCGTATAAATCGAATAATTGCAACCAGTGTGAAAGTTATGGTCATTTCTACTTTCCGGGCACCCTAGGCTTCACCCTAGGACGTTGTTCCACCAGACCGAACAGTTAGGGCCTAAGAAGTCAACGCCAGAAGCATAAAATACAAAATAAATAGATCAGTTTTTCCATCGTATAAAACGAATAATTGCAACCAGTGTGAAGGTAATGGTCTTTTCTACGTTCCGGGCAACCTAGGCTTCACTCTAGGGCGGTGCTCCACCAG
The DNA here is from genome assembly GCF_051401765.1 of Calliopsis andreniformis. NCBI lineage: Eukaryota > Metazoa > Arthropoda > Insecta > Hymenoptera > Andrenidae > Calliopsis > Calliopsis andreniformis. The sequence goes on from NW_027480428.1 coordinate 4,171,891, forward strand.
ATCAAATAGTTAGGGCCTTAGAAGTCAACGCCGGAAGCATAAAATCCCAAATAAATAAAACAGTTTTACCATCGTATAAAACGAATAATTGCTACCAGTGTGAAAGTTATGGTCATTTCTACGTTCCCCGCAACCTAGGCTTCACCCGACGGCGTTGTTCCACCACATGGAATAGCTAGGGCCTAAGAGGTCAACGCCAGAAGCATAAAACACGATATAAATACAACAGCTTTTCCATCGTATAAAACGAATAATTGCAACCAGTGTGGAAGTTATGGTCATTTCTACGTTTCGGGCAACCTAGGCTTCACTCTAGGGCGTTGCTCGACCAGATCGAATAGCTAGGGCCTTAGAAGTCAACGCCTGAAGTATAAAATACAATAAAAATACAAATGTCTTTCCATCCTATAACAGGAATAATTGCAACCCGTGTGAAAGTGATGGTCATTTCTACGTTCCAGGCAACCTAGGCTTCACCTTAGGGCGTTGTTCCACCAGATGGAATAGTCAGGGCCTTAGAAGTCAACGCCCGAAGCATAAAATACAAAATAAATGGAACAGCTCTTCCATCGTATAAAACGAATAATTGCAACCAGTGTGAAAGTAATAGTCATTTCTACGTTCCGGGCAACGTAGGTTTCACTCTAGGGCGTTGATCCTCCAGAGGGAATAGTTAGGGCATAAGAAGTCAACGCCAGAAGCATAAAATACAAAGTAAATAAAACAGCTTTTCCATCGTATAAAACGAATAATTGCTACCAGTGTGAAAGTTATGGTCATTTCTACGTTCCGCGCAACCTAGGCTTCACCCTAGGGCGTTGTTCCACCAGATCGAATAGTTAGGCCCTTAGAAGTCAACGCCCGAAGCATAAAATACAAAATAAATGGAACAGCTTTTCCATCGTATAAAACGAATAATTGCAACCAGTGTGAAAGTAATAGTCATTTCTACGTTCCGGGCAACGTAGGTTTCACTCTAGGGCGTTGATCCTCCAGAGGGAATAGTTGGGGCATAAGAAGTCAACGCCAGAAGCATAAAATACAAAATAAATAAAACAGTTTTTCCATCGTATAAAACGAATAATTGCAACCAGTGTGGAAGTTATTGTCATTTCTACGTTCCGGGCCACCTAGGCGTCACTCTAGGGCGTTGCTCCACCACATCTAAAAGCTACGGCCTTAGCAGTCAACCCCAGATGAATAAAATACAATAAAGGTGCAACAGCTTTTCCATCGTATAAATCGAATAATTGCAACCAGTGTGAAAGTTATGGTCATTTCTACTTTCCGGGCACCCTAGGCTTCACCCTAGGACGTTGTTCCACCAGATCGAACAGTTAGGGCCTAAGAAGTCAACGCCAGAAGCATAAAATACAAAATAAATAGATCAGTTTTTCCATCGTATAAAACGAATAATTGCAACCAGTGTGAAGGTAATGGTCTTTTCTACGTTCCGGGCAACCTAGGCTTCACTCTAGGGCGGTGCTCCACCAGATCAAATAGTTAGGGCCTTAGGAGTCAACGCCGGAAGCATAAAATCCCAAATAAATAAAACAGTTTTACCATCGTATAAAACGAATAATTGCTACCAGTGTGAAAGTTATGGTCATTTCTACGTTCCCCGCAACCTAGGCTTCACCCGACGGCGTTGTTCCACCACATGGAATAGCTAGGGCCTAAGAGGTCAACGCCAGAAGCATAAAACACGATATAAATACAACAGCTTTTCCATCGTATAAAACGAATAATTGCAACCAGTGTGGAAGTTATCGTCATTTCTACGTTCCGGGCAACCTAGGCTTCACACTAGGGCGTTGCTCGACCAGATGGAATAGCTAGGGCCTTAGAAGTCAACGCCCGAAGCATAAAATACAAAATAAATAGTACAGTTTTTCCATCGTATAAAACGAATAATTGATACCAGTTTGAAAGTGATGGTCATTTCTTCGTTCCGGGCAACTTGGTCTTCACTCTAGGGCGTTGTTCCACCATATCGAACAGTTAGGGCCAAAGAAGTCAACGCCAGAAGCATAAAATACAATATAAATACAAAAGCTTTTCCACCGTATATAATGTATATTTGCAAACAGTGTGAAAGTAATGGTCATTTCCATGTTCCGTGCAACCTAGGCTTCACTCTAGGGCCTTGTTCCACCAGATCGTATAGTTAGGGCCTAAGAAGTCAACGACAGAAGCATAAAATACAATATAAATATAACAGTTTTTCCATCGTATAAAACGAATAATAGCAACCAGTGTGAAAGTTATGGCCATTTCTACGTTCCGGGCAACCTAGGCTTCACCCTAGGTTGCTGTTCCACCAGATCGAATAGTTAGGGCCTAAGAAGTGAACGCCAGAAGCATAAAATACAATATAAATTCAACAATTTTTCCATCATATAAAACGAATAATTGCAACCAGTATGAAAGTTATGGTCATTTCTACTTTCCGGGCAACCTAGGCTTCACCCTAGGGCGTTGCTCCAACCGATGGAATAGCTAGGGCCTTAGAAGTCAATGCCCGAAGCATAAAACACAATATAAATACAACAGCTTTTCAATCGTATAAAACGAATAATTGCAACCAGTGTGAAGGTTATGGACATTTCTACATTGCGGCCAACCTAGGCTTCACCCTAGAGCGTTGCTCCACCTGATCGAATAGTTAGGGCCTTAGAAGTCAACGCCAAAAGCATAAAATGCAATAAAGATGCAACAGTTTTTCCATCGTATAACAGGAATAACTGCAAACAGTGTGAAAGTACTGGTCATTTCTGCGTGCCGGGCAACCTAGGCGTCGCTCTAGGGCGTTGCTCCACCTGATCGAATAGTTAGGGCCTTAGAAGTCAAAGACAGAAGCATAAAATGCAATAAAGATGCAACAGTTTTTCCATCGTATAACAGGAATAACTGCAAACAGTGTGAAAGTACTGGTCATTTCAACGTTCCGGGCAATCTAGGCTTCACTCTAGGGCGTCGCTCCACCAGATCAACCAGTTAGGGCCTTAGAAGTCAACGCCCGAAGCATAAAATGCAAAATAAATAGAACAGTTTTTCCATTGTATAAAACGAATAATTGCTACCAGTGTAAAAGTTATGGTCATTTCTACGATCCGGGCAACCTGGGCTTCACTCTAGGGAGTTGCTCCACCAGATCGAATAGTTAGGGCCTAAGAAGTCCACGCCCGAAGCATAAATTACGATAAAGATGCAACAGTTTTTCCATCGTATAAAACGAATAATTGCAACCAGTGTGAAATTTATGGTCATTCCTACATTCCGAGCAACCTAGGCTTCACTCCAGGGCGTTGCCCCACAAGATCGAATAGTTAGGTCCTTAGACGTCAACGCCAGAAGCATAAAATACGATATGAATACAACAGTTTGTCCATCGTGTAAAACGAATAATTGCAACCCGTGTGAAAGTGATGGTCATTTCTACGTTCCAGGCAACCTAGGCTTCACCCTAGGGCGTTGTTCCACCAGATGGAATAGCTAGGGCCTACGAAGTCATCGCGAGAAGCATAAAATACGATATAAATACAACAGCTTTTCCATCGTATAAGACGAATAATTGCAACCAGTGTGAATGTAATGGTCATTTCTACGTTCCGGGCAACCTAGGCTTCTCTGTCGGGCGTTGCTCCACCAAATCGACTAGCTAGGGCCTTAGAAGTCAACGCCAGAAGCATAAAATACAATAAAGATGCAAAAGTCTTTCCATCGTATAACAGGAATAACTGGAAACAGTGTGAAAGTAATGGCCATTTCCATGTTCCGGGAAACCAGGTCTTCACTCTAGGGCGTTGTTCCACTAGATCGAATAGTTAGGGCCTAAGAAGTCGACTCCAGAGAATAAAATACAATATAAGTACAAAAGCTTTTCCATCGTATAAAATGAATAATTGCAAACATTGTGAAAGTAATGGTCATTTCTACGTCCCGGGCAACCTAGGCGTCACTCTAGGGCGTTGCTCCACCACATCTAATAGCTACGGCCTTAGCAGTCAACCCCAGATGAATAAAATACAATAAAGGTGCAACAGCTTTTCCATCGTATTAATCGAATAATTGCAACCAGTGTGAAAGTTATGGTCATTTCTACTTTCCGGACACCCTAGGCTTCACCCTAGGACGTTGTTCCACCAGATCGAACAGTTAGGGCCTAAGAAGTCAACGCCAGAAGCATAAAATACAAAATAAATAGATCAGTTTTTCCATCGTATAAAGCGAATAATTGCAACCAGTGTGAAGGTAATGGTCTTTTCTACGTTCCGGGCAACCTAGGCTTCACTCTAGGGCGGTGCTCCACCAGATCAAATAGTTAGGGCCTTAGAAGTCAACGCCGGAAGCATAAAATCCCAAATAAATAAAACAGTTTTACCATCGTATAAAACGAATAATTGCTACCAGTGTGAAAGTTATGGTCATTTCTACGTTCCGCGCAACCTAGGCTTCACCCGACGGCGTTGTTCCACCAGATGGAATAGTTAGGGCCTAAGAGGTCAACGCCAGAAGCATAAAATACGATATAAATACAACAGCTTTTCCATCGTATAAAACGAATAATTGCAACCAGTGTGGAAGTTATGGTCATTTCTACGTTCCGGGCAACCTAGGCTTCACCCTAGGGCGTTGTTCCACCAGATGGAATAGTTAGGGCCTTAGAAGTCAACGCCCGAAGCACAAAATACAAAATCAATGGAACAGCTTTTCCATCGTATAAAACGAATAATTGCAACCAGTGTGAAAGTAATAGTCATTTCTACGTTCCGGTCAACGTAGGTTTCACTCTAGGGCGTTGATCCGCCAGAGGGAATAGTTAGGGCATAAGAAGTCAACGCCAGAAGCATAAAATACAAAATAAATAAAACAGTTTTTCCATCGTATAAAACGAATAATTGTTACCAGTGTGAAACTTATGGTCATTTCTACGTTCCGCGCAACCTAGGCTTGACGCTAGGACGTTGTTCCACCAGATCGAATAGTTAGGGCCTTAGGAGTCAACGCCCGAAGCATAAAATACAAAATAAATGGAACAGCTTTTCCATCGTATAAAACGAATAATTGCAACCAGTGTGAAAGTAATAGTCATTTCTACGTTCCGGGCAACGTGGGTTTCACTCTAGGGCGTTGATCCGCCAGAGGGAATAGTTAGGGCATAAGAAGTCAACGCCAGAAGCATAAAATACAAAATAAATAAAACAGCTTTTCCATCGTATAAAACGAATAATTGGAACCAGTATGAAAGTTAACGTCATTTCTACATTCCGGGCAACATAGGCTTCACCCTTGGGCGTTGCACCAACAGATTGAATAGTTATGGCCTTAGGAGTCAACGCCCGTAGCATAAAATACAAAATAAATAGAACAGTTTTTCCATCGTATAAAACGAATAATTGCTACCAGTGTGAAAGTTAAGGTCATTTCTACGTTCCGCGCAACCTAGGCTTCACCCGAGGGCGTTGTTCCACCAGATGGAATAGTTAGGGCCTAAGAAGTCAACGCGAGAAGCATAAAATACGATATAAATAGACCAGCTATTCCATCGTATAAAACGAATAATTGCAACCAGTGTGGAAGTTATGGTCATTTCTACGTTCCGGTCAACCTAGGCTTCACTCTAGGGCGTTGCTCGACCAGATCGAATAGCTACGGCCTTAGAAGTCAACGCCTGAAGTATAAAATACAATAAAAATACAACAGTCTTTCCATCCTATAACAGGATTAATTGCAACCAGTTTGAAAGTGATGGTCATTTCTACGTTCCGGGCAACCTAGGCTTCACTGTAGGGCGTTGCTCCACCATATCGAGTAGTTAGTGCCTTAGAAGTCAACGCCAGAAGCATAAAATACAATATATATACAACAGTTTTTCCGTCATATAACAGGAATAATTGCAACCAGTTTGAATGTGATGGTCATTTCTACGTTCCGGGAAACCTCGGCTTCACTCTAGGGCGTTGCTCCGCCAGATCGAATAGTTAGTGCATTAGAAGTCAACGCCAGAAGCATAAAATACAATATAAATACAACAGATTTTCCATCGTATAAAACGAATAATTGCAACCGGTATGAAAGTTAACGTCATTTCTTCATTCCGGGCAACCTAGGCTTCACCCTTGGGCGTTGCTCCACCAGATCAAACAGTTAGGGACTTAGAAGTCAACGCCCCAACCATAAAATGCAAAAAAAATACGAGAGTGTTTCCATCATATAACAGGAATAATTGCAACCAGTTTGAATGTGATGGCCAATTCTACGTTCCGGGTAACCTAGGTTTCACTCCAGGGCGTTGCTCCACCAGATCGAATAGTTACGGCCTAAGATGTCAACGCCAGAAGCATAAAATACGATATAAATACAACAGATTTCCCATCGTATAAAACGAATAATTGCAACCAGTGTGAAAGTAATGGTCATTTCTACGTTCCGAACACCCTAGGCGTCACTCTAGGGCGTTGCTCCACCACATCTAATAGCTACGGCATTAGAAGTCAACGCCAGAGGCATAAAATACAATATAAATACAACAGCTTTTCCATCGTATAAAACGAATGATTGCAACCAGTGTGAAAGTAATGGCCATTTCTACATTCCGAGCAACCTAGGCTTCAGTCTAGGGCGCTGCTCCACCAGATCGAATAGTTAGGTCCTTAGATGTCAACGCCAGAAGCATAAAATACGATATAAATACAACAGCTTTTCCATCGTATAAAAGGAATAATTGCAAACAGTGTGAAAGTAATGGTCATTTCTACGATCGGGGCAACCTAGGCTTCACTCTATGGCGTTGTTTCACCAGATCGAATAGTTAGGTCCTAAGAAGTCAACGCCAGAAGCATAAAATACAATATAAATATAACAGTTTTTCCATCGTATAAAACGAATAATAGCAACCAGTGTGAAAGTTATGGTCATTTCTACGTACCGGGCAACCCAGGCTTCATTCTAGGGCGTTGCTCCACCAGATCAAACAGTTAGGGCCTTAGAAGCCAATGCCCGAAGCATAAAATGCAATAAAAATACAACAGTTTTTCCATCATATAACCGGAATAATTGCAACCAGTTTGAAAGTGATGGTCATTTCTACGTTCCGGGCAACCTAGGCTACACCCTGGGGCGTTGCTCCAACAGATGAATAGTTAGGGCCTTAGAAGTCAATGCCCGATGCATAAAATGCAATAAAAATACAACAGTTTTTCCGTCATATAACAGGAATAAGTGCAACCAGTTTGAAAGTGATGGTCATTTCTACGTTCCGGGAAACCTCGGCTTCACTCTAGGGAGTTGCTCCGCCAGATCGAATAGTTAGTGCATTAGAAGTCAAGGCCAGAAGCATAAAATACAATATAAATACAACAGTTTTTCCATCGTATAAAAAGGAATAATTGCAGCCAGTATGAAAGTTAACGTCATTTCTTCTTTCCGGGCAACCTAGGCTTCACCCTTGGGCGTTGCTCCAGCAGATTGAATAGTTAGGGCCTTAGAAGTCAACGCCGGAAGCATAAAATGCAATAAAAATACAACAGTTTTTCCATCGTATAAAAGGATTAATTGCAACCAGTTTGAAAGTGATGGTCATTTCTACGTTTCGGGCAACCTAGGCTTCACTCTAGAGCGTTGCTCCGCCAGATCCAATAGTTAGGGCCTTAGAAGTCAACGCCAGAATCATAAAATACAATAAAGATGCAACAGCTTTACCATCGTATTAAACGAATACTTTCAACCAGTGTGAATGTTATGGTCATTTCTACATTCCGAGCAACCTAGGCTTCACTCTAGGGCGTTGATCCAACAGATTGAATAGTCAGGGCCTTAGAAGTCAATGCCCGAAGCATAAAATGCAATAAAAATACAACAGTTTTTCCGTCACATAACAGGAATAATTGCAACCAGTTTGAAAGTGATGGTCATTCCTACGTTCCGGGAAACCTCGGCTTCACTCTAGGGCGTTGCTACGCCAGATCGAATAGTTAGTGCATTAGAAGTCAAGGCCAGAAGCATAAAATACAATATAAATACAACAGCTTTTCCATCGTATAAAACGAATGATTGCAACCAGTGTGAAAGTAATGGTCATTTCTACATTCCGAGCAACCTAGGCTTCACTCTAGGGCGCTGGTCCACCAGATCGAATAGTTAGGGCCTAAGAAGTCAACGCCAGAAGCATAAAATACGATATAAATACAACAGATTTTCCATCGTATAAAACGAATAATTGCAACCAGTTTGAAAGTGATGGTCATTTCTACGTACCGGGCAACCTAGGCTTCATTCTAGGGCGTTGCTCCACCAGATCAAACAGTTAGGGCCTTAGAAGTCAATGCCCGAAGCATAAAATGCAATAAAAATACAACAGTTTTTCCATCATATAACCGGAATAATTGCAACCAGTTTGTAAGTGATGGTCATTTCTACGTTCCGGGCAACCTAGGCTACACCCTGGGGCGTTGCTCCAACAGATGAATAGTTAGGGCTTTAGAAGTCAATGCCCGAAGCATAAAATGCAATAAATATACAACAGTTTTTCCGTCATATAACAGGAATAATTGCAACCAGTTTGAAAGTGATGGTCATTTCTACGTTCCAGGAAACCTCGGCTTCACTCTAGGGCGTTGCTCCGCCAGATCGAATAGTTAGTGCATTAGAAGTCAAGGCCAGAAGCATAAAATACAATATAAATGCAACAGTTTTTCCATCGTATAAAAAGGAATAATTGCAGCCAGTATGAAAGTTAACGTCATTTCTTCTTTCCGGGCAACCTAGGCTTCACCCTTGGGCGTTGCTCCAACAGATTGAATAGTTAGGGCCTTAGAAGTCAACGCCGGAAGCATAAAATGCAATAAAAATACAACAGCTTTTCCGTCGTATAAAAGGAATAATTTCAAACAGTGTGAAAGTAATGGTCATTTCTACGATCCGTGCAATCTAGGCTTCACTCTACGGCGTTGTTCCACCAGATCGAAGAGTTAGGGCCTAAGAAGTCAACGCCAGAAGCATAAAATACAATATAAATATAACAGTTTTTCCATCGTATAAAACGAATAATAGCAACCAGTGTGAAAGTTATGGTCATTTCTACGTTCCGGGCAACCTAGGCTTCACTCTAGGGCGTTGCTCCACCAGATCATACAGTTAGGGCATTAGAAGTCAACGCCCGAAGCATAAAATACAAAATAAATATAACAGTTTTTCCATCGTATAAAACGAATAATAGCAACCAGTGTGAAAGTTATGGTCATTTCTATGTTCCGGGCAACCTAGGCTTCACTCTAGGGCGTTGCTCCACCAGATCCAATAGTTAGGGCCTTAGAAGTCAACGCCAGAATCATAAAATACAATAAAGATGCAACCGCTTTACCATCGTATTAAACGAATACTTTCAACCAGTGTGAATGTTATGGTCATTTCTACATTCCGAGCAACCTAGGCTTCACTCTAGGGCGTTGATCCAACAGATTGTATAGTCAGGGCCTTAGAAGTCAACGCCAGAAGCATAAAATACAATATATATACAACAGATTTTCCATCGTATAAAACGAATGATTGCAACCAGTGTGAAAGTAATGGTCATTTCTACATTCCGAGCAACCTAGGCTTCACTCTAGGGCGCTGCTCCACCAGATCGAATAGTTAGGTCCTTAGATGTCAACGCCAGAAGCATAAAATACGATATAAATACAACAGCTTTTCCATCGTATAAAAGGAATAATTGCAAACAGTGTGAAAGTAATGGTCATTTCTACGATCCGTGCAACCTAGGCTTCACTCTACGGCGTTGTTCCACCAGATCGAATAGTTAGGGCCTAGGAAGTCAACGCCAGAAGCATAAAATACAATATAAATATAACAGTTTTTCCATCGTATAAAACGAATAATAGCAACCAGTGTGAAAGTAATGGTCATTTCTACGATCCGGGCAACCTAGGCTTCACTCTACGGCGTTGTTCCACCAGATCGAATAGTTAGGGCCTAAGAAGTCAACGCCAGAAGCATAAAATACAATATAAATATAACAGTTTTTCCATCGTATAAAACGAATAATAGCAACCAGTGTGAAAGTAATGGTCATTTCTACGATCCGGGCAACCTAGGCTACACCCTGGGGCGTTGTTCCACAAGATCGAATAGTTAGGGCCTAAGTAGTCAACGCCAGAAGCATAAAATACAATATAAATACAACAGTTTTTCCATCGTATAAAAAGGAATAATTGCAGCCAGTATGAAAGTTAACGTCATTTCTTCTTTCCGGGCAACTTAGGCTTCACCCTTGGGCGTTGCTCCAGCAGATTGAATAGTTAGGGCCTTAGAAGTCAACGCCGGAAGCATAAAATGCAATAAAAATACAACAGTTTTTCCATCGTATAAAAGGATTAATTGCAACCAGTTTGAAGGTGATGGTCATTTCTACGTTTCGGGCAACCTAGGCTTCACTCTAGGGCGTTGCTCCACCAGATCCAATAGTTAGGGCCTTAGAAGTCAACGCCAGAATCATAAAATACAATATAAATATAACAGTTTTTCCATCGTATAAAACGAATAATAGCAACCAGTGTGAAAGTAATGGTCATTTCTACGATCCGGGCAACCTAGGCTTCACTCTAGGGCGTTGATCCAACAGATTGAATAGTCAGGGCCTTAGAAGTCAACGCCAGAAGCATAAAATACAATATAAATATAACAGTTTTTCCATCGTATAAAACGAATAATAGTAACCAGTGTGAAAGTTATGGTCATTTCTACGATCCGGGCAACCTAGGCTTCACTCTAGGGCGCTGCTCCACCAGATCGAATAGTTAGGTCCTTAGATGTCAACGCCAGAAGCATAAAATACGATATAAATACAACAGCTTTTCCATCGTATAAAAGGAATAATTGCAAACAGTGTGAAAGTAATGGTCATTTCTACGATCCGTGCAACCTAGGCTTCACTCTACGGCGTTGCTCCACCAGATCATACAGTTAGGGCATTAGAAGTCAACGCCCGAAGCATAAAATACAAAATAAATATAACAGTTTTTCCATCGTATAAAACGAATAATAGCAACCAGTGTGAAAGTTATGGTCATTTCTATGTTCCGGGCAACCTAGGCTTCACTCTAGGGCGTTGCTCCACCAGATCCAATAGTTAGGGCCTTAGAAGTCAACGCCAGAATCATAAAATACAATAAAGATGCAACCGCTTTACCATCGTATTAAACGAATACTTTCAACCAGTGTGAATGTTATGGTCATTTCTACATTCCGAGCAACCTAGGCTTCACTCTAGGGCGTTGATCCAACAGATTGTATAGTCAGGGCCTTAGAAGTCAACGCCAGAAGCATAAAATACAATATATATACAACAGATTTTCCATCGTATAAAACGAATGATTGCAACCAGTGTGAAAGTAATGGTCATTTCTACATTCCGAGCAACCTAGGCTTCACTCTAGGGCGCTGCTCCACCAGATCGAATAGTTAGGTCCTTAGATGTCAACGCCAGAAGCATAAAATACGATATAAATACAACAGCTTTTCCATCGTATAAAAGGAATAATTGCAAACAGTGTGAAAGTAATGGTCATTTCTACGATCCGTGCAACCTAGGCTTCACTCTACGGCGTTGTTCCACCAGATCGAATAGTTAGGGCCTAGGAAGTCAACGCCAGAAGCATAAAATACAATATAAATATAACAGTTTTTCCATCGTATAAAACGAATAATAGCAACCAGTGTGAAAGTAATGGTCATTTCTACGATCCGGGCAACCTAGGCTTCACTCTACGGCGTTGTTCCACCAGATCGAATAGTTAGGGCCTAAGAAGTCAACGCCAGAAGCATAAAATACAATATAAATATAACAGTTTTTCCATCGTATAAAACGAATAATAGCAACCAGTGTGAAAGTAATGGTCATTTCTACGATCCGGGCAACCTAGGCTACACCCTGGGGCGTTGTTCCACAAGATCGAATAGTTAGGGCCTAAGTAGTCAACGCCAGAAGCATAAAATACAATATAAATACAACAGTTTTTCCATCGTATAAAAAGGAATAATTGCAGCCAGTATGAAAGTTAACGTCATTTCTTCTTTCCGGGCAACTTAGGCTTCACCCTTGGGCGTTGCTCCAGCAGATTGAATAGTTAGGGCCTTAGAAGTCAACGCCGGAAGCATAAAATGCAATAAAAATACAACAGTTTTTCCATCGTATAAAAGGATTAATTGCAACCAGTTTGAAGGTGATGGTCATTTCTACGTTTCGGGCAACCTAGGCTTCACTCTAGGGCGTTGCTCCACCAGATCCAATAGTTAGGGCCTTAGAAGTCAACGCCAGAATCATAAAATACAATATAAATATAACAGTTTTTCCATCGTATAAAACGAATAATAGCAACCAGTGTGAAAGTAATGGTCATTTCTACGATCCGGGCAACCTAGGCTTCACTCTACGGCGTTGTTCCACCAGATCGAATAGTTAGGGCCTAAGAAGTCAACGCCAGAAGCATAAAATACAATATAAATATAACAGTTTTTCCATCGTATAAAACGAATAATAGTAACCAGTGTGAAAGTTATGGTCATTTCTACGATCCGGGCAACCTAGGCTTCACTCTAGGGCGTTGATCCAACAGATTGAATAGTCAGGGCCTTAGAAGTCAACGCCAGAAGCATAAAATACAATATATATACAACAGATTTTCCATCGTATAAAACGAATGATTGCAACCAGTGTGAAAGTAATGGTCATTTCTACATTCCGAGCAACCTAGGCCTCACTCTAGGGCGCTGCTCCACCAGATCGAATAGTTAGGTCCTTAGATGTCAACGCCAGAAGCATAAAATACGATATAAATACAACAGCTTTTCCATCGTATAAAAGGAATAATTGCAAACAGTGTGAAAGTAATGGTCATTTCTACGATCCGTGCAACCTAGGCTTCACTCTACGGCGTTGTTCCACCAGATCGAATAGTTAGGGCCTAAGAAGTCAACGCCAGAAGCATAAAATACAATATAAATATAACAGTTTTTCCATCGTATAAAACGAATAATAGCAACCAGTGTGAAAGTTATGGTCATTTCTACGTTCCGGGCAACCTAGGCTTCACTCTAGGGAGTTGCTCCACCAGATCAAACAGTTAGGGCCTTAGAAGTCAACGCCCGAAGCATAAAATACAAAATAAATATAACAGTTTTTCCATCGTATAAAACGAATAATAGCAACCAGTTTGAAAGTGATGGTCATTTCTACGTTCCGGGCAACCTAGGCTTCACTCTAGGGCGTTGCTCCACCAGGTCGAATAGTTAGAGCCTTAGAAGTCAACGCCAGAAGCATAAAATACAATATAAGTACTACAGTTTTTCCATCGTATAAAATGAATAATTGCAAATATTGCGAAAGTAATGGTCATTCCACGTTCTGGGCAACCTAGGCGTCACTCTAGTGCGTTGCTCCACCACATCTAATGGCTACGGCCTTAGACGACAACGACAGAAGCATAAAATACAATAAAGATGCAACAGCTTTTCCATCGTATAAAGCGAATAATTGCACCCAGTGTGAAAGTTATTGTCATTTCTACTTTCCGCGCAACCTAGGCTTCACCCTAGGGCGTTGCTCCAACAGATTGAATAGTCAGGACCTTAGAAGTTAATGTCCGAAGCATAAAATGCAATAAAAATACAACAGTTTTTCCATCATATAACAGGAATAATTGCAACCAGTTTGAAAGTGATGGTCATTTCTACGTTCCGGGCAACCTAGGTTTCACTCTAGGGCGTTGCTCCACCAGATCGAATGGTTAGAGCCTTAGAAGTCAACGCCAGAAGCATAAAATACGATATAAATACAACAGCTTTTCCATCGTATAAAAGGAATAATTGCAAACAGTGTGAAAGTAATGGTCATTTCTACGATCCGGGCAACCTAGGCTTCACTCTACGGCGTTGTTCCACCAGATCGAATAGTTAGGGCCTAAGAAGTCAACACCAGAAGCATAAAATACAATATAAATAGAACAGTTTTTCCATCGTATAAAACGAATAATAGCAACCAGTTTGAAAGTGATGGTCATTTCTACGTTCCGGGCAACCTAGGCTTAACTCTAGGGCGTTGCTCCACCAGATCCAATAGTTAGGGCCTTAGAAGTCAACGCCAGAATCATAAAATACAATAAAGATGCAACCGCTTTTCCATCGTATTAAACGAATACTTTCAACCAGTGTGAATGTTATGGTCATTTCTACATTCCGAGCAACCTAGGCTTCACTCTAGGGCGTTGATCCAACAGATTGAATAGTCAGGGCCTTAGAAGTCAACGCCAGAAGCATAAAATACAATATATATACAACAGATTTTCCATCGTATAAAACGAATGATTGCAACCAGTGTGAAAGTAATGGTCATTTCTACATTCCGAGCAACCTAGGCTTCACTCCAGGGCGCTGCTCCACCAGATCGAATAGTTAGGTCCTTAGATGTCAACGCCAGAAGCATAAAATACGATATAAATACAACAGCTTTTCCATCGTATAAAAGGAATAATTGCAAACAGTGTGAAAGTAATGGTCATTTCTACGATCCGTGCAACCTAGGCTTCACTCTACGGCGCTGTTCCACCTGATCGAATAGTTAGGGCCTAGGAAGTCAACGCCAGAAGCATAAAATACAATATAAATATAACAGTTTTTCCATCGTATAAAACGAATAATAGCAACCAGTGTGAAAGTTATGGTCATTTCTACGTTCCGGGCAACCTAGGCTTCACCCTAGGGCGTTGCTCCAACAGATTGAATAGTTAGGGACTTAGAAGTCAACGCCCCAACCATAAAATGCAAAAAAAATACGAGAGTGTTTCCATCATATAACAGGAATAATTGCAACCAGTTTGAATGTGATGGCCAATTCTACGTTCCGGGTAACCTAGGTTTCACTCCAGGGCGTTGCTCCACCAGATCGAATAGTTACGGCCTAAGATGTCAACGCCAGAAGCATAAAATACGATATAAATACAACAGATTTCCCATCGTATAAAACGAATAATTGCAACCAGTGTGAAAGTAATGGTCATTTCTACGTTCCGAACACCCTAGGCGTCACTCTAGGGCGTTGCTCCACCACATCTAATAGCTACGGCATTAGAAGTCAACGCCAGAGGCATAATATACAATATAAATACAACAGCTTTTCCATCGTATAAAACGAATGATTGCAACCAGTGTGAAAGTAATGGCCATTTCTACATTCCGAGCAACCTAGGCTTCAGTCTAGGGCGCTGCTCCGCCAGATCGAATAGTTAGGTCCTTAGATGTCAACGCCAGAAGCATAAAATACGATATAAATACAACAGCTTTTCCATCGTATAAAAGGAATAATTGCAAACAGTGTGAAAGTAATGGTCATTTCTACGATCGGGGCAACCTAGGCTTCACTCTATGGCGTTGTTTCACCAGATCGAATAGTTAGGGCCTAAGAAGTCAACGCCAGAAGCATAAAATACAATATAAATATAACAGTTTTTCCATCGTATAAAACGAATAATAGCAACCAGTGTGAAAGTTATGGTCATTTCTACGTACCGGGCAACCCAGGCTTCATTCTAGGGCGTTGCTCCACCAGATGAAACAGTTAGGGCCTTAGAAGTCAATGCCCGAAGCATAAAATGCAATAAAAATACAACAGTTTTTCCATCATATAACCGGAATAATTGCAACCAGTTTGAAAGTGATGGTCATTTCTACGTTCCGGGCAACCTAGGCTACACCCTGGGGCGTTGCTCCAACAGATGAATAGTTAGGGCCTTAGAAGTCAATGCCCGATGCATAAAATGCAATAAAAATACAACAGTTTTTCCGTCATATAACAGGAATAAGTGCAACCAGTTTGAAAGTGATGGTCATTTCTACGTTCCGGGAAACCTCGGCTTCACTCTAGGGAGTTGCTCCGCCAGATCGAATAGTTAGTGCATTAGAAGTCAAGGCCAGAAGCATAAAATACAATATAAATACAACAGTTTTTCCATCGTATAAAAAGGAATAATTGCAGCCAGTATGAAAGTTAACGTCATTTCTTCTTTCCGGGCAACCTAGGCTTCACCCTTGGGCGTTGCTCCAGCAGATTGAATAGTTAGGGCCTTAGAAGTCAACGCCGGAAGCATAAAATGCAATAAAAATACAACAGTTTTTCCATCGTATAAAAGGATTAATTGCAACCAGTTTGAAGGTGATGGTCATTTCTACGTTTCGGGCAACCTAGGCTTCACTCTAGGGCGTTGCTCCACCAGATCCAATAGTTAGGGCCTTAGAAGTCAACGCCAGAATCATAAAATACAATATAAATATAACAGTTTTTCCATCGTATAAAACGAATAATAGCAACCAGTGTGAAAGTAATGGTCATTTCTACGATCCGGGCAACCTAGGCTTCACTCTACGGCGTTGTTCCACCAGATCGAATAGTTAGGGCCTAAGAAGTCAACGCCAGAAGCATAAAATACAATATAAATATAACAGTTTTTCCATCGTATAAAACGAATAATAGTAACCAGTGTGAAAGTTATGGTCATTTCTACGATCCGGGCAACCTAGGCTTCACTCTAGGGCGTTGATCCAACAGATTGAATAGTCAGGGCCTTAGAAGTCAACGCCAGAAGCATAAAATACAATATATATACAACAGATTTTCCATCGTATAAAACGAATGATTGCAACCAGTGTGAAAGTAATGGTCATTTCTACATTCCGAGCAACCTAGGCTTCACTCCAGGGCGCTGCTCCACCAGATCGAATAGTTAGGTCCTTAGATGTCAACGCCAGAAGCATAAAATACGATATAAATACAACAGCTTTTCCATCGTATAAAAGGAATAATTGCAAACAGTGTGAAAGTAATGGTCATTTCTACGATCCGTGCAACCTAGGCTTCACTCTACGGCGCTGTTCCACCAGATCGAATAGTTAGGGCCTAGGAAGTCAACGCCAGAAGCATAAAATACAATATAAATATAACAGTTTTTCCATCGTATAAAACGAATAATAGCAACCAGTGTGAAAGTTATGGTCATTTCTACGTTCCGGGCAACCTAGGCTTCACCCTAGGGCGTTGCTCCAACAGATTGAATAGTTAGGGACTTAGAAGTCAACGCCCCAACCATAAAATGCAAAAAAAATACGAGAGTGTTTCCATCATATAACAGGAATAATTGCAACCAGTTTGAATGTGATGGCCAATTCTACGTTCCGGGTAACCTAGGTTTCACTCCAGGGCGTTGCTCCACCAGATCGAATAGTTACGGCCTAAGATGTCAACGCCAGAAGCATAAAATACGATATAAATACAACAGATTTCCCATCGTATAAAACGAATAATTGCAACCAGTGTGAAAGTAATGGTCATTTCTACGTTCCGAACACCCTAGGCGTCACTCTAGGGCGTTGCTCCACCACATCTAATAGCTACGGCATTAGAAGTCAACGCCAGAGGCATAAAATACAATATAAATACAACAGCTTTTCCATCGTATAAAACGAATGATTGCAACCAGTGTGAAAGTAATGGCCATTTCTACATTCCGAGCAACCTAGGCTTCAGTCTAGGGCGCTGCTCCGCCAGATCGAATAGTTAGGTCCTTAGATGTCAACGCCAGAAGCATAAAATACGATATAAATACAACAGCTTTTCCATCGTATAAAACGAATAATAGCAACCAGTGTGAAAGTTATGGTCATTTCTACGTACCGGGCAACCCAGGCTTCACCCTAGGGCGTTGCTCCACCAGATCAAACAGTTAGGGCCTTAGAAGTCAATGCCCGAAGCATAAAATGCAATAAAAATACAACAGTTTTTCCATCATATAACCGGAATAATTGCAACCAGTTTGAAAGTGATGGTCATTTCTACGTTCCGGGCAACCTAGGCTACACCCTGGGGCGTTGCTCCAACAGATGAATAGTTAGGGCCTTAGAAGTCAATGCCCGATGCATAAAATGCAATAAAAATACAACAGTTTTTCCGTCATATAACAGGAATAAGTGCAACCAGTTTGAAAGTGATGGTCATTTCTACGTTCCGGGAAACCTCGGCTTCACTCTAGGGAGTTGCTCCGCCAGATCGAATAGTTAGTGCATTAGAAGTCAAGGCCAGAAGCATAAAATACAATATAAATACAACAGTTTTTCCATCGTATAAAAAGGAATAATTGCAGCCAGTATGAAAGTTAACGTCATTTCTTCTTTCCGGGCAACCTAGGCTTCACCCTTGGGCGTTGCTCCAGCAGATTGAATAGTTAGGGCCTTAGAAGTCAACGCCGGAAGCATAAAATGCAATAAAAATACAACAGTTTTTCCATCGTATAAAAGGATTAATTGCAACCAGTTTGAAGGTGATGGTCATTTCTACGTTTCGGGCAACCTAGGCTTCACTCTAGGGCGTTGCTCCACCAGATCCAATAGTTAGGGCCTTAGAAGTCAACGCCAGAATCATAAAATACAATATAAATATAACAGTTTTTCCATCGTATAAAACGAATAATAGCAACCAGTGTGAAAGTAATGGTCATTTCTACGATCCGGGCAACCTAGGCTTCACTCTACGGCGTTGTTCCACCAGATCGAATAGTTAGGGCCTAAGAAGTCAACGCCAGAAGCATAAAATACAATATAAATATAACAGTTTTTCCATCGTATAAAACGAATAATAGTAACCAGTGTGAAAGTTATGGTCATTTCTACGATCCGGGCAACCTAGGCTTCACTCTAGGGCGTTGATCCAACAGATTGAATAGTCAGGGCCTTAGAAGTCAACGCCAGAAGCATAAAATACAATATATATACAACAGATTTTCCATCGTATAAAACGAATGATTGCAACCAGTGTGAAAGTAATGGTCATTTCTACATTCCGAGCAACCTAGGCCTCACTCTAGGGCGCTGCTCCACCAGATCGAATAGTTAGGTCCTTAGATGTCAACGCCAGAAGCATAAAATACGATATAAATACAACAGCTTTTCCATCGTATAAAAGGAATAATTGCAAACAGTGTGAAAGTAATGGTCATTTCTACGATCCGTGCAACCTAGGCTTCACTCTACGGCGTTGTTCCACCAGATCGAATAGTTAGGGCCTAAGAAGTCAACGCCAGAAGCATAAAATACAATATAAATATAACAGTTTTTCCATCGTATAAAACGAATAATAGCAACCAGTGTGAAAGTTATGGTCATTTCTACGTTCCGGGCAACCTAGGCTTCACTCTAGGGAGTTGCTCCACCAGATCAAACAGTTAGGGCCTTAGAAGTCAACGCCCGAAGCATAAAATACAAAATAAATATAACAGTTTTTCCATCGTATAAAACGAATAATAGCAACCAGTTTGAAAGTGATGGTCATTTCTACGTTCCGGGCAACCTAGGCTTCACTCTAGGGCGTTGCTCCACCAGGTCGAATAGTTAGAGCCTTAGAAGTCAACGCCAGAAGCATAAAATACAATATAAGTACTACAGTTTTTCCATCGTATAAAATGAATAATTGCAAATATTGCGAAAGTAATGGTCATTCCACGTTCTGGGCAACCTAGGCGTCACTCTAGTGCGTTGCTCCACCACATCTAATGGCTACGGCCTTAGACGACAACGACAGAAGCATAAAATACAATAAAGATGCAACAGCTTTTCCATCGTATAAAGCGAATAATTGCACCCAGTGTGAAAGTTATTGTCATTTCTACTTTCCGCGCAACCTAGGCTTCACCCTAGGGCGTTGCTCGAACAGATTGAATAGTCAGGACCTTAGAAGTTAATGTCCGAAGCATAAAATGCAATAAAAATACAACAGTTTTTCCATCATATAACAGGAATAATTGCAACCAGTTTGAAAGTGATGGTCATTTCTACGTTCCGGGCAACCTAGGTTTCAGTCTAGGGCGTTGCTCCACCAGATCGAATGGTTAGAGCCTTAGAAGTCAACGCCAGAAGCATAAAATACGATATAAATACAACAGCTTTTCCATCGTATAAAAGGAATAATTGCAAACAGTGTGAAAGTAATGGTCATTTCTACGATCCGGGCAACCTAGGCTTCACTCTACGGCGTTGTTCCACCAGATCGAATAGTTAGGGCCTAAGAAGTCAACACCAGAAGCATAAAATACAATATAAATAGAACAGTTTTTCCATCGTATAAAACGAATAATAGCAACCAGTTTGAAAGTGATGGTCATTTCTACGTTCCGGGCAACCTAGGCTTAACTCTAGGGCGTTGCTCCACCAGATCCAATAGTTAGGGCCTTAGAAGTCAACGCCAGAATCATAAAATACAATAAAGATGCAACCGCTTTTCCATCGTATTAAACGAATACTTTCAACCAGTGTGAATGTTATGGTCATTTCTACATTCCGAGCAACCTAGGCTTCACTCTAGGGCGTTGATCCAACAGATTGAATAGTCAGGGCCTTAGAAGTCAACGCCAGAAGCATAAAATACAATATATATACAACAGATTTTCCATCGTATAAAACGAATGATTGCAACCAGTGTGAAAGTAATGGTCATTTCTACATTCCGAGCAACCTAGGCTTCACTCCAGGGCGCTGCTCCACCAGATCGAATAGTTAGGTCCTTAGATGTCAACGCCAGAAGCATAAAATACGATATAAATACAACAGCTTTTCCATCGTATAAAAGGAATAATTGCAAACAGTGTGAAAGTAATGGTCATTTCTACGATCCGTGCAACCTAGGCTTCACTCTACGGCGCTGTTCCACCTGATCGAATAGTTAGGGCCTAGGAAGTCAACGCCAGAAGCATAAAATACAATATAAATATAACAGTTTTTCCATCGTATAAAACGAATAATAGCAACCAGTGTGAAAGTTATGGTCATTTCTACGTTCCGGGCAACCTAGGCTTCACCCTAGGGCGTTGCTCCAACAGATTGAATAGTTAGGGACTTAGAAGTCAACGCCCCAACCATAAAATGCAAAAAAAATACGAGAGTGTTTCCATCATATAACAGGAATAATTGCAACCAGTTTGAATGTGATGGCCAATTCTACGTTCCGGGTAACCTAGGTTTCACTCCAGGGCGTTGCTCCACCAGATCGAATAGTTACGGCCTAAGATGTCAACGCCAGAAGCATAAAATACGATATAAATACAACAGATTTCCCATCGTATAAAACGAATAATTGCAACCAGTGTGAAAGTGATGGTCATTTCTACGTTCCGGGCAACCTAGGCTACACCCTGGGGCGTTGCTCCAACAGATGAATAGTTAGGGCCTTAGAAGTCAATGCCCGATGCATAAAATGCAATAAAAATACAACAGTTTTTCCGTCATATAACAGGAATAAGTGCAACCAGTTTGAAAGTGATGGTCATTTCTACGTTCCGGGAAACCTCGGCTTCACTCTAGGGAGTTGCTCCGCCAGATCGAATAGTTAGTGCATTAGAAGTCAAGGCCAGAAGCATAAAATACAATATAAATACAACAGTTTTTCCATCGTATAAAAAGGAATAATTGCAGCCAGTATGAAAGTTAACGTCATTTCTTCTTTCCGGGCAACCTAGGCTTCACCCTTGGGCGTTGCTCCAGCAGATTGAATAGTTAGGGCCTTAGAAGTCAACGCCGGAAGCATAAAATGCAATAAAAATACAACAGTTTTTCCATCGTATAAAAGGATTAATTGCAACCAGTTTGAAGGTGATGGTCATTTCTACGTTTCGGGCAACCTAGGCTTCACTCTAGGGCGTTGCTCCACCAGATCCAATAGTTAGGGCCTTAGAAGTCAACGCCAGAATCATAAAATACAATATAAATATAACAGTTTTTCCATCGTATAAAACGAATAATAGCAACCAGTGTGAAAGTAATGGTCATTTCTACGATCCGGGCAACCTAGGCTTCACTCTACGGCGTTGTTCCACCAGATCGAATAGTTAGGGCCTAAGAAGTCAACGCCAGAAGCATAAAATACAATATAAATATAACAGTTTTTCCATCGTATAAAACGAATAATAGTAACCAGTGTGAAAGTTATGGTCATTTCTACGATCCGGGCAACCTAGGCTTCACTCTAGGGCGTTGATCCAACAGATTGAATAGTCAGGGCCTTAGAAGTCAACGCCAGAAGCATAAAATACAATATATATACAACAGATTTTCCATCGTATAAAACGAATGATTGCAACCAGTGTGAAAGTAATGGTCATTTCTACATTCCGAGCAACCTAGGCTTCACTCCAGGGCGCTGCTCCACCAGATCGAATAGTTAGGTCCTTAGATGTCAACGCCAGAAGCATAAAATACGATATAAATACAACAGCTTTTCCATCGTATAAAAGGAATAATTGCAAACAGTGTGAAAGTAATGGTCATTTCTACGATCCGTGCAACCTAGGCTTCACTCTACGGCGCTGTTCCACCAGATCGAATAGTTAGGGCCTAGGAAGTCAACGCCAGAAGCATAAAATACAATATAAATATAACAGTTTTTCCATCGTATAAAACGAATAATAGCAACCAGTGTGAAAGTTATGGTCATTTCTACGTTCCGGGCAACCTAGGCTTCACCCTAGGGCGTTGCTCCAACAGATTGAATAGTTAGGGACTTAGAAGTCAACGCCCCAACCATAAAATGCAAAAAAAATACGAGAGTGTTTCCATCATATAACAGGAATAATTGCAACCAGTTTGAATGTGATGGCCAATTCTACGTTCCGGGTAACCTAGGTTTCACTCCAGGGCGTTGCTCCACCAGATCGAATAGTTACGGCCTAAGATGTCAACGCCAGAAGCATAAAATACGATATAAATACAACAGATTTCCCATCGTATAAAACGAATAATTGCAACCAGTGTGAAAGTAATGGTCATTTCTACGTTCCGAACACCCTAGGCGTCACTCTAGGGCGTTGCTCCACCACATCTAATAGCTACGGCATTAGAAGTCAACGCCAGAGGCATAAAATACAATATAAATACAACAGCTTTTCCATCGTATAAAACGAATGATTGCAACCAGTGTGAAAGTAATGGCCATTTCTACATTCCGAGCAACCTAGGCTTCAGTCTAGGGCGCTGCTCCGCCAGATCGAATAGTTAGGTCCTTAGATGTCAACGCCAGAAGCATAAAATACGATATAAATACAACAGCTTTTCCATCGTATAAAAGGAATAATTGCAAACAGTGTGAAAGTAATGGTCATTTCTACGATCGGGGCAACCTAGGCTTCACTCTATGGCGTTGTTTCACCAGATCGAATAGTTAGGGCCTAAGAAGTCAACGCCAGAAGCATAAAATACAATATAAATATAACAGTTTTTCCATCGTATAAAACGAATAATAGCAACCAGTGTGAAAGTTATGGTCATTTCTACGTACCGGGCAACCCAGGCTTCATTCTAGGGCGTTGCTCCACCAGATCAAACAGTTAGGGCCTTAGAAGTCAATGCCCGAAGCATAAAATGCAATAAAAATACAACAGTTTTTCCATCATATAACCGGAATAATTGCAACCAGTTTGAAAGTGATGGTCATTTCTACGTTCCGGGCAACCTAGGCTACACCCTGGGGCGTTGCTCCAACAGATGAATAGTTAGGGCCTTAGAAGTCAATGCCCGATGCATAAAATGCAATAAAAATACAACAGTTTTTCCGTCATATAACAGGAATAAGTGCAACCAGTTTGAAAGTGATGGTCATTTCTACGTTCCGGGAAACCTCGGCTTCACTCTAGGGAGTTGCTCCGCCAGATCGAATAGTTAGTGCATTAGAAGTCAAGGCCAGAAGCATAAAATACAATATAAATACAACAGTTTTTCCATCGTATAAAAAGGAATAATTGCAGCCAGTATGAAAGTTAACGTCATTTCTTCTTTCCGGGCAACCTAGGCTTCACCCTTGGGCGTTGCTCCAGCAGATTGAATAGTTAGGGCCTTAGAAGTCAACGCCGGAAGCATAAAATGCAATAAAAATACAACAGTTTTTCCATCGTATAAAAGGATTAATTGCAACCAGTTTGAAGGTGATGGTCATTTCTACGTTTCGGGCAACCTAGGCTTCACTCTAGGGCGTTGCTCCACCAGATCCAATAGTTAGGGCCTTAGAAGTCAACGCCAGAATCATAAAATACAATATAAATATAACAGTTTTTCCATCGTATAAAACGAATAATAGCAACCAGTGTGAAAGTAATGGTCATTTCTACGATCCGGGCAACCTAGGCTTCACTCTACGGCGTTGTTCCACCAGATCGAATAGTTAGGGCCTAAGAAGTCAACGCCAGAAGCATAAAATACAATATAAATATAACAGTTTTTCCATCGTATAAAACGAATAATAGTAACCAGTGTGAAAGTTATGGTCATTTCTACGATCCGGGCAACCTAGGCTTCACTCTAGGGCGTTGATCCAACAGATTGAATAGTCAGGGCCTTAGAAGTCAACGCCAGAAGCATAAAATACAATATATATACAACAGATTTTCCATCGTATAAAACGAATGATTGCAACCAGTGTGAAAGTAATGGTCATTTCTACATTCCGAGCAACCTAGGCCTCACTCTAGGGCGCTGCTCCACCAGATCGAATAGTTAGGTCCTTAGATGTCAACGCCAGAAGCATAAAATACGATATAAATACAACAGCTTTTCCATCGTATAAAAGGAATAATTGCAAACAGTGTGAAAGTAATGGTCATTTCTACGATCCGTGCAACCTAGGCTTCACTCTACGGCGTTGTTCCACCAGATCGAATAGTTAGGGCCTAAGAAGTCAACGCCAGAAGCATAAAATACAATATAAATATAACAGTTTTTCCATCGTATAAAACGAATAATAGCAACCAGTGTGAAAGTTATGGTCATTTCTACGTTCCGGGCAACCTAGGCTTCACTCTAGGGAGTTGCTCCACCAGATCAAACAGTTAGGGCCTTAGAAGTCAACGCCCGAAGCATAAAATACAAAATAAATATAACAGTTTTTCCATCGTATAAAACGAATAATAGCAACCAGTTTGAAAGTGATGGTCATTTCTACGTTCCGGGCAACCTAGGCTTCACTCTAGGGCGTTGCTCCACCAGGTCGAATAGTTAGAGCCTTAGAAGTCAACGCCAGAAGCATAAAATACAATATAAGTACTACAGTTTTTCCATCGTATAAAATGAATAATTGCAAATATTGCGAAAGTAATGGTCATTCCACGTTCTGGGCAACCTAGGCGTCACTCTAGTGCGTTGCTCCACCACATCTAATGGCTACGGCCTTAGACGACAACGACAGAAGCATAAAATACAATAAAGATGCAACAGCTTTTCCATCGTATAAAGCGAATAATTGCACCCAGTGTGAAAGTTATTGTCATTTCTACTTTCCGCGCAACCTAGGCTTCACCCTAGGGCGTTGCTCCAACAGATTGAATAGTCAGGACCTTAGAAGTTAATGTCCGAAGCATAAAATGCAATAAAAATACAACAGTTTTTCCATCATATAACAGGAATAATTGCAACCAGTTTGAAAGTGATGGTCATTTCTACGTTCCGGGCAACCTAGGTTTCAGTCTAGGGCGTTGCTCCACCAGATCGAATGGTTAGAGCCTTAGAAGTCAACGCCAGAAGCATAAAATACGATATAAATACAACAGCTTTTCCATCGTATAAAAGGAATAATTGCAAACAGTGTGAAAGTAATGGTCATTTCTACGATCCGGGCAACCTAGGCTTCACTCTACGGCGTTGTTCCACCAGATCGAATAGTTAGGGCCTAAGAAGTCAACACCAGAAGCATAAAATACAATATAAATAGAACAGTTTTTCCATCGTATAAAACGAATAATAGCAACCAGTTTGAAAGTGATGGTCATTTCTACGTTCCGGGCAACCTAGGCTTAACTCTAGGGCGTTGCTCCACCAGATCCAATAGTTAGGGCCTTAGAAGTCAACGCCAGAATCATAAAATACAATAAAGATGCAACCGCTTTTCCATCGTATTAAACGAATACTTTCAACCAGTGTGAATGTTATGGTCATTTCTACATTCCGAGCAACCTAGGCTTCACTCTAGGGCGTTGATCCAACAGATTGAATAGTCAGGGCCTTAGAAGTCAACGCCAGAAGCATAAAATACAATATATATACAACAGATTTTCCATCGTATAAAACGAATGATTGCAACCAGTGTGAAAGTAATGGTCATTTCTACATTCCGAGCAACCTAGGCTTCACTCCAGGGCGCTGCTCCACCAGATCGAATAGTTAGGTCCTTAGATGTCAACGCCAGAAGCATAAAATACGATATAAATACAACAGCATTTCCATCGTATAAAAGGAATAATTGCAAACAGTGTGAAAGTAATGGTCATTTCTACGATCCGTGCAACCTAGGCTTCACTCTACGGCGCTGTTCCACCTGATCGAATAGTTAGGGCCTAGGAAGTCAACGCCAGAAGCATAAAATACAATATAAATATAACAGTTTTTCCATCGTATAAAACGAATAATAGCAACCAGTGTGAAAGTTATGGTCATTTCTACGTTCCGGGCAACCTAGGCTTCACCCTAGGGCGTTGCTCCAACAGATTGAATAGTTAGGGACTTAGAAGTCAACGCCCCAACCATAAAATGCAAAAAAAATACGAGAGTGTTTCCATCATATAACAGGAATAATTGCAACCAGTTTGAATGTGATGGCCAATTCTACGTTCCGGGTAACCTAGGTTTCACTCCAGGGCGTTGCTCCACCAGATCGAATAGTTACGGCCTAAGATGTCAACGCCAGAAGCATAAAATACGATATAAATACAACAGATTTCCCATCGTATAAAACGAATAATTGCAACCAGTGTGAAAGTAATGGTCATTTCTACGTTCCGAACACCCTAGGCGTCACTCTAGGGCGTTGCTCCACCACATCTAATAGCTACGGCATTAGAAGTCAACGCCAGAGGCATAAAATACAATATAAATACAACAGCTTTTCCATCGTATAAAACGAATGATTGCAACCAGTGTGAAAGTAATGGCCATTTCTACATTCCGAGCAACCTAGGCTTCAGTCTAGGGCGCTGCTCCGCCAGATCGAATAGTTAGGTCCTTAGATGTCAACGCCAGAAGCATAAAATACGATATAAATACAACAGCTTTTCCATCGTATAAAAGGAATAATTGCAAACAGTGTGAAAGTAATGGTCATTTCTACGATCGGGGCAACCTAGGCTTCACTCTATGGCGTTGTTTCACCAGATCGAATAGTTAGGGCCTAAGAAGTCAACGCCAGAAGCATAAAATACAATATAAATATAACAGTTTTTCCATCGTATAAAACGAATAATAGCAACCAGTGTGAAAGTTATGGTCATTTCTACGTACCGGGCAACCCAGGCTTCATTCTAGGGCGTTGCTCCACCAGATCAAACAGTTAGGGCCTTAGAAGTCAATGCCCGAAGCATAAAATGCAATAAAAATACAACAGTTTTTCCATCATATAACCGGAATAATTGCAACCAGTTTGAAAGTGATGGTCATTTCTACGTTCCGGGCAACCTAGGCTACACCCTGGGGCGTTGCTCCAACAGATGAATAGTTAGGGCCTTAGAAGTCAATGCCCGATGCATAAAATGCAATAAAAATACAACAGTTTTTCCGTCATATAACAGGAATAAGTGCAACCAGTTTGAAAATGATGGTCATTTCTACGTTCCGGGAAACCTCGGCTTCACTCTAGGGAGTTGCTCCGCCAGATCGAATAGTTAGTGCATTAGAAGTCAAGGCCAGAAGCATAAAATACAATATAAATACAACAGTTTTTCCATCGTATAAAAAGGAATAATTGCAGCCAGTATGAAAGTTAACGTCATTTCTTCTTTCCGGGCAACCTAGGCTTCACCCTTGGGCGTTGCTCCAGCAGATTGAATAGTTAGGGCCTTAGAAGTCAACGCCGGAAGCATAAAATGCAATAAAAATACAACAGTTTTTCCATCGTATAAAAGGATTAATTGCAACCAGTTTGAAGGTGATGGTCATTTCTACGTTTCGGGCAACCTAGGCTTCACTCTAGGGCGTTGCTCCACCAGATCCAATAGTTAGGGCCTTAGAAGTCAACGCCAGAATCATAAAATACAATATAAATATAACAGTTTTTCCATCGTATAAAACGAATAATAGCAACCAGTGTGAAAGTAATGGTCATTTCTACGATCCGGGCAACCTAGGCTTCACTCTACGGCGTTGTTCCACCAGATCGAATAGTTAGGGCCTAAGAAGTCAACGCCAGAAGCATAAAATACAATATAAGTACAACAGTTTTTCCATCGTATAAAATGAATAATTGCAAATATTGCGAAAGTAATGGTCATTCCACGTTCTGGGCAACCTAGGCGTCACTCTAGTGCGTTGCTCCACCACATCTAATGGCTACGGCCTTAGACGACAACGACAGAAGCATAAAATACAATAAAGATGCAACAGCTTTTCCATCGTATAAAGCGAATAATTGCACCCAGTGTGAAAGTTATTGTCATTTCTACTTTCCGCGCAACCTAGGCTTCACCCTAGGGCGTTGCTCCAACAGATTGAATAGTCAGGACCTTAGAAGTTAATGTCCGAAGCATAAAATGCAATAAAAATACAACAGTTTTTCCATCATATAACAGGAATAATTGCAACCAGTTTGAAAGTGATGGTCATTTCTACGTTCCGGGCAACCTAGGTTTCACTCTAGGGCGTTGCTCCACCAGATCGAATGGTTAGAGCCTTAGAAGTCAACGCCAGAAGCATAAAATACGATATAAATACAACAGCTTTTCCATCGTATAAAAGGAATAATTGCAAACAGTGTGAAAGTAATGGTCATTTCTACGATCCGGGCAACCTAGGCTTCACTCTACGGCGTTGTTCCACCAGATCGAATAGTTAGGGCCTAAGAAGTCAACACCAGAAGCATAAAATACAATATAAATAGAACAGTTTTTCCATCGTATAAAACGAATAATAGCAACCAGTTTGAAAGTGATGGTCATTTCTACGTTCCGGGCAACCTAGGCTTAACTCTAGGGCGTTGCTCCACCAGATCCAATAGTTAGGGCCTTAGAAGTCAACGCCAGAATCATAAAATACAATAAAGATGCAACCGCTTTTCCATCGTATTAAACGAATACTTTCAACCAGTGTGAATGTTATGGTCATTTCTACATTCCGAGCAACCTAGGCTTCACTCTAGGGCGTTGATCCAACAGATTGAATAGTCAGGGCCTTAGAAGTCAACGCCAGAAGCATAAAATACAATATATATACAACAGATTTTCCATCGTATAAAACGAATGATTGCAACCAGTGTGAAAGTAATGGTCATTTCTACATTCCGAGCAACCTAGGCTTCACTCCAGGGCGCTGCTCCACCAGATCGAATAGTTAGGTCCTTAGATGTCAACGCCAGAAGCATAAAATACGATATAAATACAACAGCTTTTCCATCGTATAAAAGGAATAATTGCAAACAGTGTGAAAGTAATGGTCATTTCTACGATCCGTGCAACCTAGGCTTCACTCTACGGCGCTGTTCCACCAGATCGAATAGTTAGGGCCTAGGAAGTCAACGCCAGAAGCATAAAATACAATATAAATATAACAGTTTTTCCATCGTATAAAACGAATAATAGCAACCAGTGTGAAAGTTATGGTCATTTCTACGTTCCGGGCAACCTAGGCTTCACCCTAGGGCGTTGCTCCAACAGATTGAATAGTTAGGGACTTAGAAGTCAACGCCCCAACCATAAAATGCAAAAAAAATACGAGAGTGTTTCCATCATATAACAGGAATAATTGCAACCAGTTTGAATGTGATGGCCAATTCTACGTTCCGGGTAACCTAGGTTTCACTCCAGGGCGTTGCTCCACCAGATCGAATAGTTACGGCCTAAGATGTCAACGCCAGAAGCATAAAATACGATATAAATACAACAGATTTCCCATCGTATAAAACGAATAATTGCAACCAGTGTGAAAGTAATGGTCATTTCTACGTTCCGAACACCCTAGGCGTCACTCTAGGGCGTTGCTCCACCACATCTAATAGCTACGGCATTAGAAGTCAACGCCAGAGGCATAAAATACAATATAAAAACAACAGCTTTTCCATCGTATAAAACGAATGATTGCAACCAGTGTGAAAGTAATGGCCATTTCTACATTCCGAGCAACCTAGGCTTCAGTCTAGGGCGCTGCTCCGCCAGATCGAATAGTTAGGTCCTTAGATGTCAACGCCAGAAGCATAAAATACGATATAAATACAACAGCTTTTCCGTCGTATAAAAGGAATAATTTCAAACAGTGTGAAAGTAATGGTCATTTCTACGATCCGTGCAATCTAGGCTTCACTCTACGGCGTTGTTCCACCAGATCGAAGAGTTAGGGCCTAAGAAGTCAACGCCAGAAGCATAAAATACAATATAAATATAACAGTTTTTCCATCGTATAAAACGAATAATAGCAACCAGTTTGAAAGTTATGGTCATTTCTACGTTCCGGTCAACCTAGGCTTCACTCTAGGGCGTTGCTCCACCAGATCCAATAGTTAGGGCCTTAGAAGTCAACGCCAGAATCATAAAATACAATAAAGATGCAACCGCTTTTCCATCGTATTAAACGAATACTTTCAACCAGTGTGAATGTTATGGTCATTTCTACATTCCGAGCAACCTAGGCTTCACTCTAGGGCGTTGATCCAACAGATTGAATAGTCAGGGCCTTAGAAGTCAACGCCAGAAGCATAAAATACAATATATATACAACAGATTTTCCATCGTATAAAACGAATGATTGCAACCAGTGTGAAAGTAATGGTCATTTCTACATTCCGAGCAACCTAGGCTTCACTCCAGGGCGCTGCTCCACCAGATCGAATAGTTAGGTCCTTAGATGTCAACGCCAGAAGCATAAAATACGATATAAATACAACAGCTTTTCCATCGTATAAAAGGAATAATTGCAAACAGTGTGAAAGTAATGGTCATTTCTACGATCCGTGCAACCTAGGCTTCACTCTACGGCGCTGTTCCACCTGATCGAATAGTTAGGGCCTAGGAAGTCAACGCCAGAAGCATAAAATACAATATAAATATAACAGTTTTTCCATCGTATAAAACGAATAATAGCAACCAGTGTGAAAGTTATGGTCATTTCTACGTTCCGGGCAACCTAGGCTTCACCCTAGGGCGTTGCTCCAACAGATTGAATAGTTAGGGACTTAGAAGTCAACGCCCCAACCATAAAATGCAAAAAAAATACGAGAGTGTTTCCATCATATAACAGGAATAATTGCAACCAGTTTGAATGTGATGGCCAATTCTACGTTCCGGGTAACCTAGGTTTCACTCCAGGGCGTTGCTCCACCAGATCGAATAGTTACGGCCTAAGATGTCAACGCCAGAAGCATAAAATACGATATAAATACAACAGATTTCCCATCGTATAAAACGAATAATTGCAACCAGTGTGAAAGTAATGGTCATTTCTACGTTCCGAACACCCTAGGCGTCACTCTAGGGCGTTGCTCCACCACATCTAATAGCTACGGCATTAGAAGTCAACGCCAGAGGCATAAAATACAATATAAATACAACAGCTTTTCCATCGTATAAAACGAATGATTGCAACCAGTGTGAAAGTAATGGCCATTTCTACATTCCGAGCAACCTAGGCTTCAGTCTAGGGCGCTGCTCCGCCAGATCGAATAGTTAGGTCCTTAGATGTCAACGCCAGAAGCATAAAATACGATATAAATACAACAGCTTTTCCATCGTATAAAAGGAATAATTGCAAACAGTGTGAAAGTAATGGTCATTTCTACGATCGGGGCAACCTAGGCTTCACTCTATGGCGTTGTTTCACCAGATCGAATAGTTAGGGCCTAAGAAGTCAACGCCAGAAGCATAAAATACAATATAAATATAACAGTTTTTCCATCGTATAAAACGAATAATAGCAACCAGTGTGAAAGTTATGGTCATTTCTACGTACCGGGCAACCCAGGCTTCATTCTAGGGCGTTGCTCCACCAGATCAAACAGTTAGGGCCTTAGAAGTCAATGCCCGAGGCATAAAATGCAATAAAAATACAACAGTTTTTCCATCATATAACCGGAATAATTGCAACCAGTTTGAAAGTGATGGTCATTTCTACGTTCCGGGCAACCTAGGCTACACCCTGTGGCGTTGCTCCAACAGATGAATAGTTAGGGCCTTAGAAGTCAATGCCCGATGCATAAAATGCAATAAAAATACAACAGTTTTTCCGTCATATAACAGGAATAAGTGCAACCAGTTTGAAAGTGATGGTCATTTCTACGTTCCGGGAAACCTCGGCTTCACTCTAGGGAGTTGCTCCGCCAGATCGAATAGTTAGTGCATTAGAAGTCAAGGCCAGAAGCATAAAATACAATATAAATACAACAGTTTTTCCATCGAATAAAAAGGAATAATTGCAGCCAGTATGAAAGTTAACGTCATTTCTTCTTTCCGGGCAACCTAGGCTTCACCCTTGGGCGTTGCTCCAGCAGATTGAATAGTTAGGGCCTTAGAAGTCAACGCCGGAAGCATAAAATGCAATAAAAATACAACAGTTTTTCCATCGTATAAAAGGATTAATTGCAACCAGTTTGAAGGTGATGGTCATTTCTACGTTTCGGGCAACCTAGGCTTCACTCTAGGGCGTTGCTCCACCAGATCCAATAGTTAGGGCCTTAGAAGTCAACGCCAGAATCATAAAATACAATAAAGATGCAACAGCTTTACCATCGTATTAAACGAATACTTTCAACCAGTGTGAATGTTATGGTCATTTCTACATTCCGAGCAACCTAGGCTTCACTCTAGGGCGTTGATCCAACAGATTGAATAGTCAGGGCCTTAGAAATCAATGCCCGAAGCATAAAATGCAATAAAAATACAACAGTTTTTCCGTCACATAACAGGAATAATTGCAACCAGTTTGAAAGTGATGGTCATTCCTACGTTCCGGGAAACCTCGGCTTCACTCTAGGGCGTTGCTACGCCAGATCGAATAGTTAGTGCATTAGAAGTCAAGGCCAGAAGCATAAAATACAATATAAATACAACAGCTTTTCCATCGTATAAAACGAATGATTGCAACCAGTGTGAAAGTAATGGTCATTTCTACATTCCGAGCAACCTAGGCTTCACTCTAGGGCGCTGGTCCACCAGATCGAATAGTTAGGTCCTTAGATGTCAACGCCAGAAGCATAAAATACGATATAAATACAACAGCTTTTCCATCGTATAAAAGGAATAATTGCAAACAGTGTGAAAGTAACGGACATTTCTACGATCCGGGCAACCTAGGCTTCACTCTATGGCGTTGTTCCACCAGATCGAATAGTTAGGGCCTAAGAAGTCAACGCCAGAAGCATAAAATACGATATAAATACAACAGATTTTCCATCGTATAAAACGAATAATTGCAACCAGTTTGAAAGTGATGGTCATTTCTACGTACCGGGCAACCTAGGCTTCATTCTAGGGCGTTGCTCCACCAGATCAAACAGTTAGGGCCTTAGAAGTCAATGCCCGAAGCATAAAATGCAATAAAAATACAACAGTTTTTCCATCATATAACCGGAATAATTGCAACCAGTTTGTAAGTGATGGTCATTTCTACGTTCCGGGCAACCTAGGCTACACCCTGGGGCGTTGCTCCAACAGATGAATAGTTAGGGCTTTAGAAGTCAATGCCCGAAGCATAAAATGCAATAAATATACAACAGTCTTTCCGTCATATAACAGGAATAATTGCAACCAGTTTGAAAGTGATGGTCATTTCTACGTTCCAGGAAACCTCGGCTTCACTCTAGGGCGTTGCTCCGCCAGATCGAATAGTTAGTGCATTAGAAGTCAAGACCAGAAGCATAAAATACAATATAAATGCAACAGTTTTTCCATCGTATAAAAAGGAATAATTGCAGCCAGTATGAAAGTTAACGTCATTTCTTCTTTCCGGGCAACCTAGGCTTCACCCTTGGGCGTTGCTCCAACAGATTGAATAGTTAGGGCCTTAGAAGTCAACGCCGGAAGCATAAAATGCAATAAAAATACAACAGCTTTTCCGTCGTATACAAGGAATAATTTCAAACAGTGTGAAAGTAATGGTCATTTCTACGATCCGTGCAACCTAGGCTTCACTCTACGGCGTTGTTCCACAAGATCGAAGAGTTAGGGCCTAAGAAGTCAACGCCAGAAGCATAAAATACAATATAAATATAACAGTTTTTCCATCGTATAAAACGAATAATAGCAACCAGTGTGAAAGTTATGGTCATTTCTACGTTCCGGGCAACCTAGGCTTCACTCTAGGGCGCTGCTCCATCAGATCATACAGTTAGGGCATTAGAAGTCAACGCCCGAAGCATAAAATACAAAATAAATATAACAGTTTTTCCATCGTATAAAACGAATAATAGCAACCAGTGTGAAAGTTATGGTCATTTCTATGTTCCGGGCAACCTAGGCTTCGCTCTAGGGCGTTGCTCCACCAGATCCAATAGTTAGGGCCTTAGAAGTCAACGCCAGAATCATAAAATACAATAAAGATGCAACCGCTTTACCATCGTATTAAACGAATACTTTCAACCAGTGTGAATGTTATGGTCATTTCTACATTCCGAGCAACCTAGGCTTCACTCTAGGGCGTTGATCCAACAGATTGAATAGTCAGGGCCTTAGAAGTCAACGCCAGAAGCATAAAATACAATATATATACAACAGATTTTCCATCGTATAAAACGAATGATTGCAACCAGTGTGAAAGTAATGGTCATTTCTACATTCCGAGCAACCTAGGCTTCACTCTAGGGCGCTGCTCCACCAGATCGAATAGTTAGGTCCTTAGATGTCAACGCCAGAAGCATAAAATACGATATAAATACAACAGCTTTTCCATCGTATAAAAGGAATAATTGCAAACAGTGTGAAAGTAATGGTCATTTCTACGATCGGGGCAACCTAGGCTTCACTCTATGGCGTTGTTTCACCAGATCGAATAGTTAGGGCCTAAGAAGTCAACGCCAGAAGCATAAAATACAATATAAATATAACAGTCTTTCCATCGTATAAAACGAATAATAGCAACCAGTGTGAAAGTTATGGTCATTTCTACGTTCCGAACACCCTAGGCGTCACTCTAGGGCGTTGCTCCACCACATCTAATAGCTACGGCATTAGAAGTCAACGCCAGAGGCATAAAATACAATATAAAAACAACAGCTTTTCCATCGTATAAAACGAATGATTGCAACCAGTGTGAAAGTAATGGCCATTTCTACATTCCGAGCAACCTAGGCTTCAGTCTAGGGCGCTGCTCCGCCAGATCGAATAGTTAGGTCCTTAGATGTCAACGCCAGAAGCATAAAATACGATATAAATACAACAGCTTTTCCGTCGTATAAAAGGAATAATTTCAAACAGTGTGAAAGTAATGGTCATTTCTACGATCCGTGCAATCTAGGCTTCACTCTACGGCGTTGTTCCACCAGATCGAAGAGTTAGGGCCTAAGAAGTCAACGCCAGAAGCATAAAATACAATATAAATATAACAGTTTTTCCATCGTATAAAACGAATAATAGCAACCAGTTTGAAAGTTATGGTCATTTCTACGTTCCGGTCAACCTAGGCTTCACTCTAGGGCGTTGCTCCACCAGATCCAATAGTTAGGGCCTTAGAAGTCAACGCCAGAATCATAAAATACAATAAAGATGCAACCGCTTTTCCATCGTATTAAACGAATACTTTCAACCAGTGTGAATGTTATGGTCATTTCTACATTCCGAGCAACCTAGGCTTCACTCTAGGGCGTTGATCCAACAGATTGAATAGTCAGGGCCTTAGAAGTCAACGCCAGAAGCATAAAATACAATATATATACAACAGATTTTCCATCGTATAAAACGAATGATTGCAACCAGTGTGAAAGTAATGGTCATTTCTACATTCCGAGCAACCTAGGCTTCACTCCAGGGCGCTGCTCCACCAGATCGAATAGTTAGGTCCTTAGATGTCAACGCCAGAAGCATAAAATACGATATAAATACAACAGCTTTTCCATCGTATAAAAGGAATAATTGCAAACAGTGTGAAAGTAATGGTCATTTCTACGATCCGTGCAACCTAGGCTTCACTCTACGGCGCTGTTCCACCTGATCGAATAGTTAGGGCCTAGGAAGTCAACGCCAGAAGCATAAAATACAATATAAATATAACAGTTTTTCCATCGTATAAAACGAATAATAGCAACCAGTGTGAAAGTTATGGTCATTTCTACGTTCCGGGCAACCTAGGCTTCACCCTAGGGCGTTGCTCCAACAGATTGAATAGTTAGGGACTTAGAAGTCAACGCCCCAACCATAAAATGCAAAAAAAATACGAGAGTGTTTCCATCATATAACAGGAATAATTGCAACCAGTTTGAATGTGATGGCCAATTCTACGTTCCGGGTAACCTAGGTTTCACTCCAGGGCGTTGCTCCACCAGATCGAATAGTTACGGCCTAAGATGTCAACGCCAGAAGCATAAAATACGATATAAATACAACAGATTTCCCATCGTATAAAACGAATAATTGCAACCAGTGTGAAAGTAATGGTCATTTCTACGTTCCGAACACCCTAGGCGTCACTCTAGGGCGTTGCTCCACCACATCTAATAGCTACGGCATTAGAAGTCAACGCCAGAGGCATAAAATACAATATAAATACAACAGCTTTTCCATCGTATAAAACGAATGATTGCAACCAGTGTGAAAGTAATGGCCATTTCTACATTCCGAGCAACCTAGGCTTCAGTCTAGGGCGCTGCTCCGCCAGATCGAATAGTTAGGTCCTTAGATGTCAACGCCAGAAGCATAAAATACGATATAAATACAACAGCTTTTCCATCGTATAAAAGGAATAATTGCAAACAGTGTGAAAGTAATGGTCATTTCTACGATCGGGGCAACCTAGGCTTCACTCTATGGCGTTGTTTCACCAGATCGAATAGTTAGGGCCTAAGAAGTCAACGCCAGAAGCATAAAATACAATATAAATATAACAGTTTTTCCATCGTATAAAACGAATAATAGCAACCAGTGTGAAAGTTATGGTCATTTCTACGTACCGGGCAACCCAGGCTTCATTCTAGGGCGTTGCTCCACCAGATCAAACAGTTAGGGCCTTAGAAGTCAATGCCCGAGGCATAAAATGCAATAAAAATACAACAGTTTTTCCATCATATAACCGGAATAATTGCAACCAGTTTGAAAGTGATGGTCATTTCTACGTTCCGGGCAACCTAGGCTACACCCTGTGGCGTTGCTCCAACAGATGAATAGTTAGGGCCTTAGAAGTCAATGCCCGATGCATAAAATGCAATAAAAATACAACAGTTTTTCCGTCATATAACAGGAATAAGTGCAACCAGTTTGAAAGTGATGGTCATTTCTACGTTCCGGGAAACCTCGGCTTCACTCTAGGGAGTTGCTCCGCCAGATCGAATAGTTAGTGCATTAGAAGTCAAGGCCAGAAGCATAAAATACAATATAAATACAACAGTTTTTCCATCGAATAAAAAGGAATAATTGCAGCCAGTATGAAAGTTAACGTCATTTCTTCTTTCCGGGCAACCTAGGCTTCACCCTTGGGCGTTGCTCCAGCAGATTGAATAGTTAGGGCCTTAGAAGTCAACGCCGGAAGCATAAAATGCAATAAAAATACAACAGTTTTTCCATCGTATAAAAGGATTAATTGCAACCAGTTTGAAGGTGATGGTCATTTCTACGTTTCGGGCAACGTAGGCTTCACTCTAGGGCGTTGCTCCACCAGATCCAATAGTTAGGGCCTTAGAAGTCAACGCCAGAATCATAAAATACAATAAAGATGCAACAGCTTTACCATCGTATTAAACGAATACTTTCAACCAGTGTGAATGTTATGGTCATTTCTACATTCCGAGCAACCTAGGCTTCACTCTAGGGCGTTGATCCAACAGATTGAATAGTCAGGGCCTTAGAAATCAATGCCCGAAGCATAAAATGCAATAAAAATACAACAGTTTTTCCGTCACATAACAGGAATAATTGCAACCAGTTTGAAAGTGATGGTCATTCCTACGTTCCGGGAAACCTCGGCTTCACTCTAGGGCGTTGCTACGCCAGATCGAATAGTTAGTGCATTAGAAGTCAAGGCCAGAAGCATAAAATACAATATAAATACAACAGCTTTTCCATCGTATAAAACGAATGATTGCAACCAGTGTGAAAGTAATGGTCATTTCTACATTCCGAGCAACCTAGGCTTCACTCTAGGGCGCTGGTCCACCAGATCGAATAGTTAGGTCCTTAGATGTCAACGCCAGAAGCATAAAATACGATATAAATACAACAGCTTTTCCATCGTATAAAAGGAATAATTGCAAACAGTGTGAAAGTAACGGACATTTCTACGATCCGGGCAACCTAGGCTTCACTCTATGGCGTTGTTCCACCAGATCGAATAGTTAGGGCCTAAGAAGTCAACGCCAGAAGCATAAAATACGATATAAATACAACAGATTTTCCATCGTATAAAACGAATAATTGCAACCAGTTTGAAAGTGATGGTCATTTCTACGTACCGGGCAACCTAGGCTTCATTCTAGGGCGTTGCTCCACCAGATCAAACAGTTAGGGCCTTAGAAGTCAATGCCCGAAGCATAAAATGCAATAAAAATACAACAGTTTTTCCATCATATAACCGGAATAATTGCAACCAGTTTGTAAGTGATGGTCATTTCTACGTTCCGGGCAACCTAGGCTACACCCTGGGGCGCTGCTCCAACAGATGAATAGTTAGGGCTTTAGAAGTCAATGCCCGAAGCATAAAATGCAATAAATATACAACAGTCTTTCCGTCATATAACAGGAATAATTGCAACCAGTTTGAAAGTGATGGTCATTTCTACGTTCCAGGAAACCTCGGCTTCACTCTAGGGCGTTGCTCCGCCAGATCGAATAGTTAGTGCATTAGAAGTCAAGGCCAGAAGCATAAAATACAATATAAATGCAACAGTTTTTCCATCGTATAAAAAGGAATAATTGCAGCCAGTATGAAAGTTAACGTCATTTCTTCTTTCCGGGCAACCTAGGCTTCACCCTTGGGCGTTGCTCCAACAGATTGAATAGTTAGGGCCTTAGAAGTCAACGCCGGAAGCATAAAATGCAATAAAAATACAACAGCTTTTCCGTCGTATACAAGGAATAATTTCAAACAGTGTGAAAGTAATGGTCATTTCTACGATCCGTGCAACCTAGGCTTCACTCTACGGCGTTGTTCCACAAGATCGAAGAGTTAGGGCCTAAGAAGTCAACGCCAGAAGCATAAAATACAATATAAATATAACAGTTTTTCCATCGTATAAAACGAATAATAGCAACCAGTGTGAAAGTTATGGTCATTTCTACGTTCCGGGCAACCTAGGCTTCACTCTAGGGCGCTGCTCCATCAGATCATACAGTTAGGGCATTAGAAGTCAACGCCCGAAGCATAAAATACAAAATAAATATAACAGTTTTTCCATCGTATAAAACGAATAATAGCAACCAGTGTGAAAGTTATGGTCATTTCTATGTTCCGGGCAACCTAGGCTTCGCTCTAGGGCGTTGCTCCACCAGATCCAATAGTTAGGGCCTTAGAAGTCAACGCCAGAATCATAAAATACAATAAAGATGCAACCGCTTTACCATCGTATTAAACGAATACTTTCAACCAGTGTGAATGTTATGGTCATTTCTACATTCCGAGCAACCTAGGCTTCACTCTAGGGCGTTGATCCAACAGATTGAATAGTCAGGGCCTTAGAAGTCAACGCCAGAAGCATAAAATACAATATATATACAACAGATTTTCCATCGTATAAAACGAATGATTGCAACCAGTGTGAAAGTAATGGTCATTTCTACATTCCGAGCAACCTAGGCTTCACTCTAGGGCGCTGCTCCACCAGATCGAATAGTTAGGTCCTTAGATGTCAACGCCAGAAGCATAAAATACGATATAAATACAACAGCTTTTCCATCGTATAAAAGGAATAATTGCAAACAGTGTGAAAGTAATGGTCATTTCTACGATCGGGGCAACCTAGGCTTCACTCTATGGCGTTGTTTCACCAGATCGAATAGTTAGGGCCTAAGAAGTCAACGCCAGAAGCATAAAATACAATATAAATATAACAGTCTTTCCATCGTATAAAACGAATAATAGCAACCAGTGTGAAAGTTATGGTCATTTCTACGTACCGGGCAACCCAGGCTTCATTATAGGGCGTTGCTCCACCGGATCAAACAGTTAGGGCCTTAGAAGTCAATGCCCGAAGCATAAAATGCAACAAAAATACGAGAGTGTTTCCATCATATAACCGGAATAATTGCAACCAGTGTGAAAGTGATGGTCATTTCTACGTTCCGGGCAACCTAAGCTACACCCTGGGGCGTTGCTCCAACAGATGAATAGTTAGGGCTTTAGAAGTCAATGCCCGAAGCATAAAATGCAATAAATATACAACAGTTTTTCCATCGTATAAAACGAATAAATGCAACCAGTATGAAAGTTATGGTCATTTCTACGTTCCGGGCAACCTAGGCTTCACTCTATGGCGTTCTTCCACTACATCGAATAGCAACGGCCTCAGTAGTCAACGCCTGAAGCATAAAATACAATAAAAATACAACAGTCTTTCCGTCCTATAACAGGAATAATTGCAACCCGTGTGAAAGTGATGGTCATTTGTATGTTCTAGGCAACCTAGGTTTCACTCCAGGGCGCTGCTCCACTAGATCGAATAGTTAGGTCCTTAGATGTCAACGCCAGAAGCATAAAATACGATATAAATACAACAGCTTTTCCATCGTATAAAAGGAATAATTGCAAACAGTGTGAAAGTAATGGTCATTTCTACGATCCGGGCAACCTAGGCTTCACTCTACGGCGTTGTTCCACCAGATCGAATAGTCAGGGCCTAAGAAGTCAACGCCAGAAGCATAAAATACAATATAAATATAACAGTTTTTCCATCGTATAAAACGAATAATGGCAACCAGTGTGAAAGTTATGGTCATTTCTACGTTCCGGGCAACCTAGGCTTCACTCTAGGGCGTTGCTCCACCAGATGAAACAGTTAGGGCCTTAGAAGTCAACGCCAGAATCATAAAATACAATAAAGATGCAACCGCTTTACCATCGTATTAAACGAATACTTTCAACCAGTGTGAATGTTATGGTCATTTCTACATTCCGAGCAACCTAGGCTTCACTCTAGGGCGTTGATCCAACAGATTGAATAGTCAGGGCCTTAGAAGTCAACGCCAGAAGCGTAAAATACAATATATATACAACAGATTTTCCATCGTATAAAACGAATGATTGCAACCAGTGTGAAAGTAATGGTCATTTCTACATTCCGAGCAACCTAGGCTTCACTCTAGGGCGCTGCTCCACCAGATCGAATAGTTAGGTCCTTAGATGTCAACGCCAGAAGCATAAAAGACGATATAAATACAACAGCTTTTCCATCGTATAAAAGGAATAATTGCAAACAGTGTGAAAGTAATGGTCATTTCTACGATCCGTGCAACCTAGGCTTCACTCTACGGCGTTGTTCCACCAGATCGAATAGTTAGGGCCTAAGAAGTCAACGCCAGAAGCATAAAATACAATATAAATATAACAGTTTTTCCATCGTATAAAACGAATAATAGCAACCAGTGTGAAAGTTATGGTCATTTCTACGTCCCGGGCAACCTAGGCTTCACTCTAGGGCGTTGCTCCACCAGATCAAACAGTTAGGGCCTTAGAAGTCAACGCCCGAAGCATAAATTACAAAATAAATATAACAGTTTTTCCATCGTATAAAACGAATAATAGCAACCAGTGTGAAAGTTATGGTCATTTCTATGTTCCGGGCAACCTAGGCTTCACTCTACGGTGTTGTTCCACCAGATCGAATAGTTAGGGCCTAAGAAGTGAACGCCAGAAGCATAAAATACAATATAAATATAACAGTTTTTCCATTGTAT
Source organism: Calliopsis andreniformis (assembly GCF_051401765.1). Classification (NCBI taxonomy): domain Eukaryota; kingdom Metazoa; phylum Arthropoda; class Insecta; order Hymenoptera; family Andrenidae; genus Calliopsis; species Calliopsis andreniformis. Next base: position 4,213,962 of record NW_027480428.1, read on the forward strand.
AAAACGAATAATAGCAACCAGTGTGAAAGTTATGGTCATTTCTACGTTCCGGGCAACCTAGGCTTCACTATACGGTGTTGTTCCACCAGATCGAATAGTTAGGGCCTAAGAAGTAAACGCCAGAAGCATAAAATTCAATATAAATATAACAGTTTTTCCACCGTATAAAACGAATAATAGCAACCAGTGTGAAAGTTATGGTCATTTCTACGTTCCGGGCTACCGAGGCTTCACTCTACGGTGTTGTTCGACCAGATCGAATAGTTAGGGCCTAAGAAGTGAACGCCAGAAGCATAAAATGCAATATAAATATAACAGTTTTTCCATCGTATAAAACGAATAATAGCAACCAGTGTGAAAGTTATGGTCATTTCTACATTCCGGGTAACCTAGGCTTCACTCTAAGGCGTTGCTCCACCAGATCAAACAGTTAGGACTTTAGAAGTCAACGCCCGAAGCATAAAATACAAAATAAATATAACAGTTTTTCCATCGCATAAAACGAATAATAGCAACCAGTGTGAAAGTTATGGTCATTTCTATGTTCCGGGCAACCTAGGCTTCACTCTACGGTGTTGTTCCACCAGATCGAATAGTTAGGGCCTAAGAAGTGAACGCCAGAAGCATAAAATACAATATAAATATAACAGTTTTTCCATCGTATAAAACGAATAATAGCAACCAGTGTGAAAGTAATGGTCATTCCTACGTTCCGGGCAACCTAGGCATCTCTCTACGGCGTTGTTCAACCAGATCGAATAGTTAGGGCCTCAGAAATCAACACCAGAAGAATAAAATACAAAATAAGTACAACATCCTTTACACCGTATAAAACGAATAATTCCAACCTGTGTTAATGTTATGGTCATATCTACGTTACGGGCAACCTAGGCTTCACTGTAGGGCGTTGCTCCACCAGATCGAAATGTTAGGGCCAAAGAAGTCAACGCCCGAAGCATAAAATACAAAATAAATAGAACAGTTTTCCCATCGTATAAAAGGAATAATTGCAAACAGTGTGAAAGTAATGGTCATTCCTACGTTCCGGGCAACCTAGGGTTCACCCTAGGGCGTTGTTCCACCACATAGAATAGTTAGGGCCTAAGAAGTCAACGCCAGAAGCATAAAATACGATATAAATACAACAGCTTTTCCATCGTATAAAAGGAATAATTGCAAACAGTGTGAAAGTAATGGTCATTTCTACGATCCGGGCAACCTAGGCTTCACTCTATGGCGTTGTTTCACCAGATCGAATAGTTAGGGCCTAAGAAGTCAACGCCAGAAGCATAAAATACAATATAAATATAACAGTTTTTCCATCGTGTAAAACGAATATTAGCAACCAGTGTGAAAGTTATGGTCATTTCTACGTACCGGGCAACCTAGGCTTCATTCTAGGGCGTTGCTCCACCAGATCAAACAGTTAGGGCCTTAGAAGTCAATGCCCGAAGCATATAATGCAATAAAAATACAACAGTTTTTCCATCATATAACCGGAATAATTGCAACCAGTTTGAAAGTGATGGTCATTTCTACGTTCCGGGCAACCTAGGCTACACCCTGGGGCGTTGCTCCAACAGATGAATAGTTAGGGCCTTAGAAGTCAATGCCCGAAGCATAAAATGCAATAAAAATACAACAGTTTTTCCGTCATATAACAGGAATAAGTGCAACCAGTTTGAAAGTTATGGTCATTTCTACGTTCCGGGCAACCTAGGCTTCACTGTAGGGCGTTGCTCCACCAGATCAAACAGTTAGGGCCTTAGAAGTCAACGCCCGAAGCATAAAGTACAAAATGAATAGAACAGTTTTTCCATTGTATAAAACGAATAATTGCTGCCAGTGTAAAAGTTATAGTCATTTCTACGTTCCGGGCAACCTAGGCTTCACCCTAGGGCGTTGTTCCACCTGATGGAACAGTTAGGGCCTAAGAAGTCAACTCCAGAAGCATAAAATACGATATAAATACAACAGCTTTTCCATCGTATAAAACGAATAATTGCAACCAGTTTGAAAGTGATGGTCATTTCTACGTACCGGGCAACCTAGGCTTCATTCTAGGGCGTTGCTCCACCAGATCAAACAGTTAGGGCCTTAGAAGTCAATGCCCGAAGCATAAAATGCAATAAAAATACAACAGTTTTTCCATCATATAACCGGAATAATTGCAACCAGTTTGAAAGTGATGGTCATTTCTACGCTACGGGCAACCTAGGCTACACCCTGGGGCGTTGCTCCAACAGATGAATAGTTAGGGCCTTAGAAGGCAATGCCCGAAGCATAAAATGCAATAAAAATACAACAGTTTTTTCGTCATATAACAGGAATAATTGCAACCAGTTTGAAAGTGATGGTCATTTCTACGTTCCGGGAAACCTCGGCTTCACTCTAGGGCGTTGCTCCGCCAGATCGAATAGTTAGTGCATTAGAAGGCAAGGCCAGAAGCATAAAATACAATATAAATACAACAGCTTTTCCATCGTATAAAACGAATGATTGCAACCAGTGTGAAAGTAATGGTCATTTCTACATTCCGAGCAACCTAGGCTTCACTCTAGGGCGCTGCTCCACCAGATCGAATAGTTAGGTCCTTAGATGTCAACGCCAGAAGCATAAAATACGATATAAATACAACAGCTTTTCCATCGTATAAAAGGAATAATTGCAAACAGTGTGAAAGTAATGGTCATTTCTACGATCCGGGCAACCTAGGCTTCACTCTACGGCGTTGTTCCACCAGATCGAATAGTCAGGGCCTAAGAAGTCAACGCCAGAAGCATAAAATACAATATAAATATAACAGATTTTCCATCGTAAAAAACGAATAATGGCAACCAGTGTGAAAGCTATGGTCATTTCTACGTTCCGGGCAACCCAGGCTTCACTCTAGGGCGTTGCTCCACCAGATCAAACAGTTAGGCCTTAGAAGTCAACGGCCGAAGCATAAAATACAAAATAAATATAACAGTTTTTCCATCGTATAAAACGAATAATAGCAACCAGTGTGAAAGTTATGGTCATTTCTACGTTCCGGTCAACCTAGGCTTCACTCTAGGGCGCTGCTCCACCAGATCAAACAGTTAGGGCCTTAGAAGTCAACGCCCGAAGCATAAAACACAAAATAAATAGAACGGTTTTTCCATTGTATAAAACGAATAATTGCTACCAGTGTAAAAGTTATGGTCATTTCTACGTTCCGGGCAACCTAGGCTTCACCCTAGGGCGTTGCTCCAACAGATTGAATAGTTAGGGACTTAGAAGTCAACGCCCCAACCATAAAATGCAAAATAAATACGAGAGTGTTTCCATCATATAACAGGAATAATTGCAACCAGTTTGAAAGTGATGGCCAATTCTACGTTCCGGGCACCCTAGGCGGCACTCTAGGGCGTTGCTCCACCACATCTGATAGCTACGGCATTAGAAGTCAACGCCAGAGGCATAAAATACAATATAAATACAACAGCTTTTCCATCGTATAAAACGAATAATAGCAACCAGTGTGAAAGTAATGGTCATTCCTACATTCCGAGCAACCTAGGCTTCACTCAAGGGCGCTGCTCCACCAGATCGAATAGTTAGGTCCTTAGATGTCAACGCCAGAAGCATAAAATACAAAATAAATAGAACAGTTTTTCCATTGTATAAAACGAATAATTGCTACCAGTGTAAAAGTTATGGTCAGTTCTACGTTCCGTGCAACCTAGGCCTCACTCTAGGTCGTTTTTCCACCAGATCGAATTGTTAGGGCCTGAGAAGTCAACGCCAGAAACATAAGATACAATATAAATATAACAGTTTTTCCATCGTATAGAACGAATAATAGCAACCAGTGTGAAAGTTAGCGTCATTTCTACTTTCCGGTCAACCTAGGCTTCACCCTCGGGCGTTGCTCCAACATATTGAATAGTTAGGACCTTAGAAGTTAATGCCCGAAGCATAAAATGCAATAAAAATACAACAGTTTTTCCATCATATAACAGGAATAATTGCAACCAGTTTGAAAGTGATGGTCATTTCTACGTTCCGGGCAACCTAGGCTTCACTCTAGGGCGTTGCTCCACCAGATCGAATAGTTAGTGCCTTAGAAGTCAACGCCAGAAGCATAAAACACAATATATATACAACAGTTTTTCCATCGTATAAAACGAATAATTGCAACCAGTATGAAGGTTATGGCATTTCTACGTTCCGGGCAACCTAGGCTTCACCCTATGGCGTTCTTCCACTGCATCGAATAGCAACGGCCTCAGAAGTCAACGCCTGAAGCATAAAATACAATAAAAATACAACAGTCTTTCCGTCCTATAACAGGAATAATTGCAACCCGTGTGAAAGTGATGGTCATTTGTACGTTCCAGGCAACCTAGGCTTCACTCTAGGGCGTTGTTCCACCAGATCGAATTGTTAGGCCCAAAGAAGTCAACGCCAGAAGCATAAGATACAATATAAATATATCAGTTTTTCCATCGTATAGAACGAATAATAGCAACCAGTGTGAAAGTTATGGTCATTTCTACGTTCCGGGCAACCTAGGCTTCACTCTAGGGCGTTGCTCCACCAGATCAAACAGCTAGGGCCTTAGAAGTCAACGCCCGAAGCATAAAATACATTATAAATATAACAGTTTTTCCATCGTATACAACGAATAATAGCAACCAGTGTGAAAGTTAACGTCATTTCTACTTTCCAGGCAACCTAGGCTTCACCCTAGGGCGTTGCTCCAACAGGTTGAATAGTTATGGACTTAGAAGTCAACGCCCGATGCGTAAAATACAAAATAAATACAACAGTTTTTCCATCGTGTAAAACGAATAATTGCTACCGGTGTGAAAGTTATGGTCATTTCTACGTTCCGGTCAACCTAGGCTTCACCATAGGGCGTTGTTCCACCAGATCGAATAGTTAGGGCCTAAGAAGTGAACGCCAGAAGCATAAAATACAATATAAATACAACAGTTTTTCCATCATACAAAACGAATAATTGCAACCAGTATGAAAGCTATGGTCATTTCTGCTTTACGGGCAACCTAGGCTACACCATAGGGCGTTGCTCTTACAGATTGAATAGATAGGAACTTAGAAGTTAATGCCCGGAGCATATAATGCAATAAAAGTACAACAGTTTTTCCATCATATAACAGGAATATTTGCAACCAGTCTGAAAGTGATGGCAATTGCTACGTTCCGGGCAACTTAGGGTTCACTCTAGGGCGTTGCTCCACCAGATCGAATAGTTAGTGCCTTAGAAGTCTACGCCAGAAGCATAAAATACAATATAAATATAACAGCTTTTCCATCGTATAAAACGAATAATAGCAACCAGTGTGAAAGTTATGGTCATTTCTACGTTCCGGGCAACCTAGGCTTCACTCTACGGTGTTGTTCGACCAGATCGAATAGTTAGGGCTAACAAGTGAACGCCAGAAGCATAAAATACAATATAAATATGACAGCTTTTCCATCGTATAAAACGAATAATAGCAACCAGTGTGAAAGTTATGGTCATTTCTACGTTCCGGGCAATCTAGGCTGCACTCTAGGGCGTTGCTCCACCAGATCAAACAGCTAGGGCCTTAGAAGTCAACGCCCGAAGCATGAAATACAATATAAATATAACAGTTTTTCCATCGTATAGAACGAATAATAGCAACCAGTGTGAAAGTTAACGTCATTTCTACTTTCCAGGCAACCTAGGCTTCACCCTAGGGCGTTGCTCCAACAGATTGAATAGTTAGGGCCTTAGAAGTCAACGCCCGATGCATAAGATACAATATAAATACAACAGCTTTTCCATCGTATAAAACGAGTGATTGCAACCCGTGTGAAAGTAATGGTCATTTCTACATTCCGAGCAACCTAGGCTTCACTCTAGGGCGCTGCTCCACCAGATCGGATAGTTAGGTCCTTAGATGTCAACGCCAGAAGCATAAAATACGATATAAATACAACAGCTTTTCCATCGTATAAAACGAATAATAGCAACCAGTGTGAAAGTTATGGTCATTTCTACGTTCCGGCCAACCTAGGCTTCACTCTAGGGCGTTGCTCCACCAGATCAAACAGTTAGGGCCTTAGAAGTCAACGCCCGAAGCATAAAATACAAAATAAATAGAACAGTTTTTCCTTTGTATAAAACGAATAATTGCTGCCAGTGTAAAAGTTATAGTCATTTCTACGTTCCGGGCAACCTAGGCTTCACCCTAGGGCGTTGTTCCACCTGATGGAATAGTTAGGGCCTAAGAAGTCAACGCCAGAAGCATAAAATACGATATAAATACAACACCTTTTCCATCGTATAAAACGAATAATTGCAACCAGTTTGAAAGTGATGGTCATTTCTACGTACCGGGCAACCTAGGCTTCATTCTAGGGCGTTGTTCCACCAGATCAAACAGTTAGGGCCTTAGAAGTCAATACCCAAAGCATAAAATGCAATAAAAATACATCAGTTTTTCCATCATATAACCGGAATAATTGCAACCAGTGTGAAAGTTATGGTCATTTCTACGTTCCGGGCAACCTAGGCTTCACTCTACGGTGTTGTTCCACCAGATCGAATAGTTAGGGCCTAAGAAGTGAACGCCAGAAGCATAAAATACAATATAAATATAACAGCTTTTCCATCATATAAAACGAATAATAGCAACCAGTGTGAAAGTTATGGTCATTTCTACGTTCCGGGCAACCTAGGCTTCACTCTACGGTGTTGTTCGACCAGATCGAATAGTTAGGGCTAACAAGTGAACGCCAGAAGCATAAAATACAATATAAATATGACAGCTTTTCCATCACATAAAACGAATAATAGCAACCAGTGTGAAAGTTATGGTCATTTCTACGTTCCGGGAAACCTAGGCTTCACTCTAAGGCGTTGCTCCACCAGATCAAACAGTTAGGGCCTTAGAAGTCAACGCCCGAAGCATAAAATACAAAATAAATAGAACAGTTTTTCCATTGTATAAAACGAATAAATGCTGCCAGTGTAAAAGTTATAGTCATTTCTACGTTCCGGGCAACCTAGGCTTCACCCTAGGGCGTCGTTCCCCCTGATGGAATAGTTAGGGCCTAAGAGGTCAACGCCAGAAGCATAAAATACGATATAAATACAACAGCTTTTCCATCGTATAAAACGAATAATTGCAACCAGTTTGAAAGTGATGGTCATTTCTACGTTCCGGCAACCTAGGCTTCACTCTAGGGCGTTGCTCCACCAGATCGAATAGTTAGTGCCTTAGAAGTCAACGCCAGAAGCATAAAATACAATATATATACAACAGTTTTTACACCGTATAAAACGAATAATTGCAACCAGTATGAAAGTTATGGTCATTTCTACGTTCCGGTCAACCTAGGCTTCACCATAGGGCGTTGTTCCACCAGATCGAATAGTTAGGGCCTAAGAAGTGAACGCCAGAAGCATAAAATACAATATAAATACAACAGTTTTTCCATCATACAAAACGAATAATTGCAACCAGTATGAAAGCTATGGTCATTTCTACTTTACGGGCAACCTAGGCTACACCATAGGGCGTTGCTCTTACAGATTGAATAGATAGGGCCTTAGAAGTTAATGCCCGGAGCATATAATGCAATAAAAATACAACAGTTTTTCCATCATATAACAGGAATATTTGCAACCAGTCTGAAAGTGATGGCAATTGCTACGTTCCGGGCAACTTAGGGTTCACTCTAGGGCGTTGCTCCACCAGATCGAATAGTTAGTGCCTTAGAAGTCTACGCCAGAAGCATAAAATACAATATAAACACAACAGTTTTTATATCGTATAAAACGAATAATTGCAACCAGTATGAAAGTTAACGTCATTTCTACTTTCCGGGCAACCTAGGCTTCACCCTACGGCGTTGCTCCAACAGATTGAATAGATAGGGCCTTAGAAGTCAACGCCGGAAGCATAAAATGCAATTAAATACAACAGTTTTTCCATCGTATAAAAGGATTAATTGCAACCAGTTTGAAAGTGATGGTCATTTCTACGTTCCGGCCAACCTAGGCTACACTCTAGGGCGTTGCTCCACCAGGTCGAATAGCTAGGGCCATAGAAGTCAACGCCAGAAGCATAAAATACAATATAAGTACAACAGTTTTTCCATCGTATAAAATGAATAATTGCAAACATTGCGAAAGTAATGGTCATTCCACGTTCCGGGCAACCTAGGCGTCACTCTAGAGCGTTGCTCCACCACATCTAATAGCTACGGCCTTAGACGTCAACGACAGAAGCATAAAATACAATAAAGATGCAACAGCTTTTCCATCGTATAAAACGAATAATTGCACCCAGTGTGAAAGTTATTGTCATTTCTACTTTCCGCGCATCCTAGGCTTCACCCTAGGGCGTTGCTCCAACAGATTGAAAAGTTAGGACCTTAGTAGTTAATGCCCGAAGCATAAAATGCAATAAAAATACAACAGTTTTTCCATCATATAGCAGGAATAATTGCAACCAGTTTGAAAGTGATGGTCACTTCTACGTTCCGGGCAACCTAGGCTTCACTCTAGGGCGTTGCTCCGCCAGATCGAATAGTTAGAGCCTTAGAAGCCAACGCCAGAAGCATAAAATACAATATAAATAAAACAGTTTTTCCATCGTATAAAACGAATAATTGCTACCAGTATGGAAGTGATGGTCATTTCTGCGTTCCGGGCTACCTAGGCCTCACTCTAGGTCGTTGTTCCACCAGATCGAACAGTTAGGGCCTAAGAAGTGAACGCCAGAAGCATAAAATACAATATAAATATAACAGTTTTTCCATCGTATAAAACGAGTAATAGCAACCAGTGTGAAAGTTATGGTCATTTCTACGTTCCGGGCAATCTAGGCTGCACTCTAGGGCGTTGCTCCACCAGATCAAACAGCTAGGGCCTTAGAAGTCAACGCCCGAAGCATGAAATACAATATAAATATAACAGTTTTTCCATCGTATAAAACGAATAATTGCAACCAGTATGAAAGTTATGGTCAGTTCTACGTTCCGGGCAACCTAGGCTACACTCTATGGCGTTCTTCCTCTACATCGAATAGCAACGGCCTCAGAAGTCAACGCCTGAAGCATAAAATACAATAAAAATACAACAGTCTTTCCGTCCTATAACAGGAATAATTGCAACCCGTGTGAAAGTGATGGTCATTTGTACGTTCTAGGCAACCTAGGCTTCACTGTAGGGCGTTGTTCCACCAGATCGAATTGTTAGGCCCTAAGAAGTCAACGCCAGAAGCATAAGATACAATATAAATATAACAGTTTTTCCATCGTATAGAACGAATAATAGCAACCAGCGTGAAAGTTATGGTCATTTCTACGTTCCGGGCAACCTAGGCTTCACTCTAGGGCGTTGCTCCACCAGGTCGAATAGCTAGGGCCATAGAAGTCAACGCCAGAAGCATAAAATACAATATAAGTACAACAGTTTTTCCATCGTATAAAATGAATAATTGCAAACATTGCGAAAGTAATGGTCATTCCACGTTCCGGGCAACCTAGGCGTCACTCTAGTGCGTTGCTCCACCACATCTAATAGCTATGGCCTTAGACGTCAACCACAGAAGCATAAAATACAATAAAGATGCAACAGCTTTTCCATCGTATAAAACGAATAATTGCACCCAGTGTGAAAGTTATTGTCATTTCTACTTTCCGCGCATCCTAGGCTTCACCCTAGGGCGTTGCTCCAACAGATTGAAAAGTTAGGACCTTAGTAGTTAATGCCCGAAGCATAAAATGCAATAAAAATACAACAGTTTTTCCATCATATAGCAGGAATATTTGCAACCAGTTTGAAAGTGATGGCCAATTCTACGTTACGGGTAACCTAGGTTTCACTCCAGGGCGTTGCTCCACCATATCGAATAGTTACGGCCTAAGAAGTCAACGCCAGAAGCATAAAATACGATATAAATACAACAGCTTTTCCATCGTATAAAACGAATATTTGCAACCAGTGTGAAAGTAATGGTCACTTCTACGTTCCGAGCACCCTAGGCTTCACTCTAGGGCGTTGCTCCACCAGATCGAATAGTTAGTGCCTTAGAAGTCAACGCCAGAAGCATAAAATACAATATAAATACAACAGTTTTTCCATCGTATAAAACGCATAATTGCAACCAGTATGAAAGTTATGGTCAGTTCTACGTTCCGGGCAACCTAGGCTTCACTCTATGGCGTTCTTCCTCTACATCGAATAGCAACGGCCTCAGAAGTCAACGCCTGAAGCATAAAATACAATAAAAATACAACAGTCTTTCCGTCCTATAACAGGAATAATTGCAACCCGTGTGAAAGTGATGGTCATTTGTACGTTCTAGGCAACCTAGGCTTCACTGTAGGGCGTTGTTCCACCAGATCGAATTGTTAGGCCCTAAGAAGTCAACGCCAGAAGCATAAGATACAATATAAATATAACAGTTTTTCCATTGTATAGAACGAATAATAGCAACCAGCGTGAAAGTTATGGTCATTTCTACGTTCCGGGCAACCTAGGCTACGCTCTAGGGCCTTGCTCCACCAGATCAAACAGCTAGGGCCTTAGAAGTCAACGCCCGAAGCATAAAATACAATATAAATATAACAGTTTTTCCATCGTATAGAACGAATAATTGCTACCAGTATAAAAGTTATGGTCAGTTCTACGTTCCGTGCAACCTAGGCCTCACTCTAGGTCGTTTTTCCACCAGATCGAATTGTTAGGGCCTAAGAAGTCAACGCCAGAAGCATAAGATACAATATAAATATAACAGTTTTTCCATCGTATAGAACGAATAATAGCAACCAGTGTGAAAGTTAGCGTCTTTTCTACTTTCCGGGCAACCTAGGCTTCACCCTCGGTCGTTGTTCCAACATATTGAATAGTTAGGACCTTAGAAGTCAACGCCGGAAGCATAAAATGCATTAAATACAACAGTTTTTCCATCGTATAAAAGGATTAATTGCAACCAGTTTGAAAGTGATGGTCATTTCTACGTTCCGGGCAACCTAGGCTTCACTCTAGGGCGTTGCTCCACCAGGTCGAATAGCTAGGGCCATAGAAGTCAACGCCAGAAGCATAAAATACAATATAAGTACAACAGTTTTTCCATCGTATGAAATGAATAATTGCAAACATTGCGAAAGTAATGGTCATTCCACGTTCCGGGCAACCTAGGCGTCACTCTAGTGCGTTGCTCCACCACATCTAATAGCTACGGCCTTAGACGTCAACGACAGAAGCATAAAATACAATAAAGATGCAACAGCTTTTCCATCGTATAAAACGAATAATTGCACCCAGTGTGAAAGTTATTGTCATTTCTACTTTCCGCGCATCCTAGGCTTCACCCTAGGGCGTTGCTCCAACAGATTGAAAAGTTAGGACCTTAGTAGTTAATGCCCGAAGCATAAAATGCAATAAAAATACAACAGTTTTTCCATCATATAGCAGGAATAATTGCAACCAGTTTGAAAGTGATGGTCACTTCTACGTTCCGGGCAACCTAGGCTTCACTCTAGGGCGTTGCTCCACCAGATCGAATAGTTAGAGCCTTAGAAGTCAACGCCAGAAGCATAAAATACAATATAAATAAAACAGTTTTTCCATCGTATAAAACGAATAATTGCTACCAGTATGGAAGTGATGGTCATTTCTGCGTTCCGGGCTACCTAGGCCTCACTCTAGGTCGTTGTTCCACCAGATCGAACAGTTAGGGCCTAAGAAGTGAACGCCAGAAGCATAAAATACAATATGAATATAACAGTTTTTCCATCGTATAAAACGAATAATAGCAACCAGTGTGAAAGTTATGGTCATTTCTACGTTCCGGGCAATCTAGGCTACACTCTAGGGCGTTGCTCCAACAGATCAAACAGCTAGGGCCTTAGAAGTCAACGCCCGAAGCATGAAATACAATATAAATATAACAGTTTTTCCATCGTATAGAACGAATAATAGCAACCAGTGTGAAAGTTAACGTCATTTCTACTTTCCAGGCAACCTAGGCTTCACCCTAGGGCGTTGCTCCAACAGATTGAATAGTTAGGGCCTTAGAAGTCAACGCCCGATGCATAAGATACAAAATAAATACAACAGTTTTTCCATCGTGTAAAACGAATAATTGCTACCGGTGTGAAAGGTATGGTCATTTCTACGTTCCGGTCAACCTAGGCTTCAGCATAGGGCGTTGTTCCACCAGATCGAATAGTTAGGGCCTAAGAAGTGAACGCCAGAAGCATAAAATACAATATAAATACAACAGTTTTTCCATCATACAAAACGAATAATAGCAACCAGTGTGAAAGGTATGGTCATTTCTACGTTCCGTGCAACCTAGGCTTCACTCTAGGGCGTTGCTCCACCAGATCAAACAGCTAGAGCCTTAGAAGTCAACGCCCGAAGCATAAAATACAAAATAAATAGAACAGTTTTTCATTGTATAAAACGAATAATTGCTACCAGTGTAAAAGTTATGGTCAGTTCTACGTTCCGTGCAACCTAGGCCTCACTCTAGGTCGTTTTTCCACCAGATCGAATTGTTAGGGCCTAAGAAGTCAACGCCAGAAGCATAAGATACAATATAAATATAACAGTTTTTCCATCGTATAGAACGAATAATAGCAACCAGTGTGAAAGTTAGCGTCATTTATACTTTCGGGGCAACCTAGGCTTCACCCTCGGGCGTTGCTCCACCACATCTAATAGCTACGGCCTTAGACGTCAACGACAGAAGCATAAAATACAATAAAGATGCAACAGCTTTTCCATCGTATAAAACGAATAATTGCACCCAGTGTGAAAGTTATTGTCATTTCTACTTTCCGCGCATCCCAGGCTTCACCCTAGGGCGTTGCTCCAACAGATTGAATAGCTAGGACCTTAGTAGTTAATGCCCGAAACATAAAATGCAATAAAAATACAACAGTTTTTCCATCATATAACAGGAATAATTGCTACCAGTTTGAAAGTGATGGTCACTTCTACGTTCCGGGCAACCTAGGCTTCACTCTAGGGCGTTGCTCCACCAGATCGAATAGTTAGAGCCTTAGAAGTCAACGCCAGAAGCATAAAATACAATATAAATAAAACAGTTTTTCCATCGTATAAAACGAATAATTGCTACCAGTATGGTAGTGATGGTCATTTCTACGTTCCGGGCTACCTAGGCCTCACTCTAGGTCGTTCTTCCACCAGATCGAACAGTTAGTGCCTAAGAAGTGAACGCCAGAAGCATAAAATACAATATAAATATAACAGTTTTTCCATCGTATAAAACGAAGAATAGCAACCAGTGTGAAAGTTATGGTCATTTCTACGTTCCGGGCAACCTAGGCTTCACTCTAAGGCGATGCTTCACCAGAGCAAACAGTTAGGGCCTTAGAAGTCAACGCCCGAAGCATAAAATACAAAATAAATAAAACAGTTTTTCCATTGTATAAAACGAATAATTGCTACCAGTGTAAAAGTTATGGTCATTTCTTCGTTCCGAGCAACCTAGGCTTCACCCTAGGGCGTTGCTGCAACAGATTGAATAGTTAGGGACTTAGAAGTCAACGCCCCAACCATAAAATGCAAAAAAAATACGAGAGTGTTTCCATCATATAACAGGAATAATTGCAACCAGTTTGAAAGTGATGGCCAATTCTACGTTACGGGTAACCTAGGTTTCACTCCAGGGCGTTGCTCCACCATATCGAATAGTTACGGCCTAAGAAGTCAACGCCAGAAGCATAAAATACGATATAAATACAACAGCTTTTCCATCGTATAAAACGAATATTTGCAACCAGTGTGAAAGTAATGGTCATTTCTACGTTCCGAGCACCCTAGGCTTCACTCTAGGGCGTTGCTCCACCAGATCGAATAGTTAGTGCCTTAGAAGTCAACGCCAGAAGCATAAAATACAATATAAATACAACAGTTTTTCCATCGTATAAAACGAATAATTGCAACCAGTATGAAAGTTATGGTCAGTTCTACGTTCCGGGCAACCTAGGCTTCACTCTATGGCGTTCTTCCTCTACATCGAATAGCAACGGCCTCAGAAGTCAACGCCTGAAGCATAAAATACAATAAAAATACAACAGTCTTTCCGTCCTATAACAGGAATAATTGCAACCCGTGTGAAAGTGATGGTCATTTGTACGTTCTAGGCAACCTAGGCTTCACTGTAGGGCGTTGTTCCACCAGATCGAATTGTTAGGCCCTAAGAAGTCAACGCCAGAAGCATAAGATACAATATAAATATAACAGTTTTTCCATCGTATAGAACGAATAATAGCAACCAGCGTGAAAGTTATGGTCATTTCTACGTTCCGGGCAACCTAGGCCTCACTCTAGGTCGTTTTTCCACCAGATCGAATTGTTAGGGCCTGAGAAGTCAACGCCAGAAACATAAGATACAATATAAATATAACAGTTTTTCCATCGTATAGAACGAATAATAGCAACCAGTGTGAAAGTTAGCGTCTTTTCTACTTTCCGGGCAACCTAGGCTTCACCCTCGGTCGTTGCTCCAACATATTGAATAGTTAGGACCTTAGAAGTCAACGCCGGAAGCATAAAATGCAATTAAATACAACAGTTTTTCCATCGTATAAAAGGATTAATTGCAACCAGTTTGAAAGTGATGGTCATTTCTACGTTCCGGGCAACCTAGGCTTCACTCTAGGGCGTTGCTCCACCAGGTCGAATAGCTAGGGCCATAGAAGTCAACGCCAGAAGCATAAAATACAATATAAGTACAACAGTTTTTCCATCGTATAAAATGAATAATTGCAAACATTGCGAAAGTAATGGTCATTCCACGTTCCGGGCAACCTAGGCGTCACTCTAGTGCGTTGCTCCACCACATCTAATAGCTACGGCCTTAGACGTCAACGACAGAAGCATAAAATACAATAAAGATGCAACAGCTTTTCCATCGTATAAAACGAATAATTGCACCCAGTGTGAAAGTTATTGTCATTTCGACTTTCCGCGCATCCTGGGCTTCACCCTAGGGCGTTGCTCCAACAGATTGAAAAGTTAGAACCTTAGTAGTTAATGCCCGAAGCATAAAATGCAATAAAAATACAACAGTTTTTCCATCATATAGCAGGAATAATTGCAACCAGTTTGAAAGTGATGGCCAATTCTACGTTACGGGTAACCTAGGTTTCACTCCAGGGCGTTGCTCCACCATATCGAATAGTTACGGCCTAAGAAGTCAACGCCAGAAGCATAAAATACGATATAAATACAACAGCTTTTCCATCGTATAAAACGAATATTTGCAACCAGTGTGAAAGTAATGGTCATTTCTACGTTCCGAGCACCCTAGGCTTCACTCTAGGGCGTTGCTCCACCAGATCGAATAGTTAGTGCCTTAGAAGTCAACGCCAGAAGCATAAAATACAATATAAATACAACAGTTTTTCCATCGTATAAAACTCATAATTGCAACCAGTATGAAAGTTATGGTCAGTTCTACGTTCCGGGCAACCTAGGCTTCACTCTATGGCGTTCTTCCTCTACATCGAATAGCAACGGCCTCAGAAGTCAACGCCTGAAGCATAAAATACAATAAAAATACAACAGTCTTTCCGTCCTATAACAGGAATAATTGCAACCCGTGTGAAAGTGATGGTCATTTGTACGTTCTAGGCAACCTAGGCTTCACTGTAGGGCGTTGTTCCACCAGATCGAATTGTTAGGCCCTAAGAAGTCAACGCCAGAAGCATAAGATACAATATAAATATAACAGTTTTTCCATCGTATAGAACGAATAATAGCAACCAGCGTGAAAGTTATGGTCATTTCTACGTTCCGGGCAACCTAGGCTACGCTCTAGGGCGTTGCTCCACCAGATCAAACAGCTAGGGCCTTAGAAGTCAACGCCAGAAGCATAAGATACAATATAAATATAACAGTTTTTCCATCGTATAGAACGAATAATAGCAACCAGTGTGAAAGTTAGCGTCTTTTCTACTTTCCGGGCAACCTAGGCTTCACCCTCGGTCGTTGTTCCAACATATTGAATAGTTAGGACGTTAGAAGTCAACGCCGGAAGCATAAAATGCAATTAAATACAACAGTTTTTCCATCGTATAAAAGGATTAATTGCAACCAGTTTGAAAGTGATGGTCATTTCTACGTTCCGGGCAACCTAGGCTTCACTCTAGGGCGTTGCTCCACCAGGTCGAATAGCTAGGGCCATAGAAGTCAACGCCAGAAGCATAAAATACAATATAAGTACAACAGTTTTTCCATCGTATAAAATGAATAATTGCAAACATTGCGAAAGTAATGGTCATTCCACGTTCCGGGCAACCTAGGCGTCACTCTAGTGCGTTGCTCCACCACATCTAATAGCTACGGCCTTAGACGTCAACGACAGAAGCATAAAATACAATAAAGATGCAACAGCTTTTCCATCGTATAAAACGAATAATTGCACCCAGTGTGAAAGTTATTGTCATTTCTACTTTCCGCGCATCCTAGGCTTCACCCTAGGGCGTTGCTCCAACAGATTGAAAAGTTAGGACCTTAGTAGTTAATGCCCGAAGCATAAAATGCAATAAAAATACAACAGTTTTTCCATCATATAGCAGGAATAATTGCAACCAGTTTGAAAGTGATGGTCACTTCTACGTTCCGGGCAACCTAGGCTTCACTCTAGGGCGTTGCTCCACCAGATCGAATAGTTAGAGCCTTAGAAGTCAACGCCAGAAGCATAAAATACAATATAAATAAAACAGTTTTTCCATCGTATAAAACGAATAATTGCTACCAGTATGGAAGTGATGGTCATTTCTGCGTTCCGGGCTACCTAGGCCTCACTCTAGGTCGTTGTTCCACCAGATCGAACAGTTAGGGCCTAAGAAGTGAACGCCAGAAGCATAAAATACAATATAAATATAACAGTTTTTCCATCGTATAAAACGAATAATAGCAACCAGTGTGAAAGTTATGGTCATTTCTACGTTCCGGGCAATCTAGGCTATACTCTAGGGCGTTGCTCCAACAGATCAAACAGCTAGGGCCTTAGAAGTCAACGCCCGAAGCATGAAATACAATATAAATATAACAGTTTTTCCATCGTATAGAACGAATAATAGCAACCAGTGTGAAAGTTAACGTCATTTCTACTTTCCAGGCAACCTAGGCTTCACCCTAGGGCGTTGCTCCAACAGATTGAATAGTTAGGGCCTTAGAAGTCAACGCCCGATGCATAAGATACAAAATAAATACAACAGTTTTTCCATCGTGTAAAACGAATAATTGCTACCGGTGTGAAAGGTATGGTCATTTCTACGTTCCGGTCAACCTAGGCTTCACCATAGGGCGTTGTTCCACCAGATCGAATAGTTAGGGCCTAAGAAGTGAACGCCAGAAGCATAAAATACAATATAAATACAACAGTTTTTCCATCATACAAAACGAATAATAGCAACCAGTGTGAAAGGTATGGTCATTTGTACGTTCCGTGCAACCTAGGCTTCACTCTAGGGCGTTGCTCCACCAGATCAAACAGCTAGAGCCTTAGAAGTCAACGCCCGAAGCATAAAATACAAAATAAATAGAACAGTTTTTCATTGTATAAAACGAATAATTGCTACCTGTGTAAAAGTTATGGTCAGTTCTACGTTCCGTGCAACCTAGGCCTCACTCTAGGTCGTTTTTCCACCAGATCGAATTGTTAGGGCCTAAGAAGTCAACGCCAGAAGCATAAGATACAATATAAATATAACAGTTTTTCCATCGTATACAACGAATAATTGCTACCAGTATGGAAGTGATGGTCATTTCTACGTTCTGGGCTACCTAAGCCTCACTCTAGGTCGTTATCCCACCAGTTCGAATTGTTAGGGCCTAAGAAGTCAACGCCAGAAGCATAAGATACAATATGAATATAACAGTTTTTCCATCGAATAGAACGAATAATAGCAACCAGTGTGAAAGTTATGGTCATTTCTACGTTCCGGGCAACCTAGGCTTCACTCCAGGGCGTTGCTCCACCAGATCAAACAGCTAGGGCCTTAGAAGTCAACGCCCGAAGCATAAAATACAATATAAATACAACAGTTTTTCCATCGTATAAAACAAATAATTGCAACCAGTATGAAACTCATGGTCATTTCTACGTTCCGGGCAATCTAGGCTTCACTCTATGGCGTTCTTCCACCACATCGAATAGCTACGGCCTCAGAAGTCAACGCCTGAAGTATAAAATACAATAAAAATACAACCGTCTTTCCATCCTATAACAGGAATAATTGCAACCAGTTTGAAAGTGATGGTCATTTCCCCTTTCCGGGCAACCTAGGCTTCACTCAAGGGCGTTACTCCACTAGATCGAATAGCTAGGGCCTTAGAAGTCAACGCCAGAAGCATAAAATACAATATAAATACAACAGTTTTTCCATTGTATAAAACGAATAATTGCAACCAGTATGAAACTTATGGTCATTTCTACTTTCCGAGCAACCTAGGCTTCACCCTAGGGCGTCGCTCCAACAGATTGAATAGTTAGGACCTTAGAAGTCAACGCCCGACGCATAAAATGCAATAAAAATGCAACAGTTTTTCCATCGTATAAAAGGATTAATTGCAACCAGTTTGAAAGTGATGGTCATTTCTACGTTCCGGGCAACCTAGGCTTCACTCTAGGGCGTTGCTCCACCAGGTCGAATAGCTAGGGCCATAGAAGTCAACGCCAGAAGCATAAAATACAATATAAGTACAACAGTTTTTCCATCGTATAAAATGAATAATTGCAAACATTGCGAAAGTAATGGTCATTCCACGTTCCGGGCAACCTAGGCGTCACTCTAGTGCGTTGCTCCACCACATCTAATAGCTACGGCCTTAGACGTCAACGACAGAAGCATAAAATACAATAAAGATGCAACAGCTTTTCCATCGTATAAAACGAATAATTGCACCCAGTGTGAAAGTTATTGTCATTTCTACTTTCCGCGCATCCTAGGCTTCACCCTAGGGCGTTGCTCCAACAGATTGAAAAGTTAGGACCTTAGTAGTTAATGCCCGAAGCATAAAATGCAATAAAAATACAACAGTTTTTCCATCATATAGCAGGAATAATTGCAACCAGTTTGAAAGTGATGGTCACTTCTACGTTCCGGGCAACCTAGGCTTCACTCTAGGGCGTTGCTCCACCAGATCGAATAGTTAGAGCCTTAGAAGTCAACGCCAGAAGCATAAAATACAATATAAATAAAACAGTTTTTCCATCGTATAAAACGAATAATTGCTACCAGTATGGAAGTGATGGTCATTTCTGCGTTCCGGGCTACCTAGGCCTCACTCTAGGTCGTTGTTCCACCAGATCGAACAGTTAGGGCCTAAGAAGTGAACGCCAGAAGCATAAAATACAATATAAATATAACAGTTTTTCCATCGTATAAAACGAATAATAGCAACCAGTGTGAAAGTTATGGTCATTTCTACGTTCCGGGCAATCTAGGCTACACTCTAGGGCGTTGCTCCAACAGATCAAACAGCTAGGGCCTTAGAAGTCAACGCCCGAAGCATGAAATACAATATAAATATAACAGTTTTTCCATCGTATAGAACGAATAATAGCAACCAGTGTGAAAGTTAACGTCATTTCTACTTTCCAGGCAACCTAGGCTTCACCCTAGGGCGTTGCTCCAACAGATTGAATAGTTAGGGCCTTAGAAGTCAACGCCCGATGCATAAGATACAAAATAAATACAACAGTTTTTCCATCGTGTAAAACGAATAATTGCTACCGGTGTGAAAGGTATGGTCATTTCTACGTTCCGGTCAACCTAGGCTTCACCATAGGGCGTTGTTCCACCAGATCGAATAGTTAGGGCCTAAGAAGTGAACGCCAGAAGCATAAAATACAATATAAATACAACAGTTTTTCCATCATACAAAACGAATAATAGCAACCAGTGTGAAAGCTATGGTCATTTCTACGTTCCGTGCAACCTAGGCTTCACTCTAGGGCGTTGCTCCACCAGATCAAACAGCTAGAGCCTTAGAAGTCAACGCCCGAAGCATAAAATACAAAATAAATAGAACAGTTTTTCATTGTATAAAACGAATAATTGCTACCTGTGTAAAAGTTATGGTCAGTTCTACGTTCCGTGCAACCTAGGCCTCACTCTAGGTCGTTTTTCCACCAGATCGAATTGTTAGGGCCTAAGAAGTCAACGCCAGAAGCATAAGATACAATATAAATATAACAGTTTTTCCATCGTATAGAACGAATAATAGCAACCAGTGTGAAAGTTAGCGTCATTTCTACTTTCGGGGCAACCTAGGCTTCACCCTCGGGCGTTGCTCCACCACATCTAATAGCTACGGCCTTAGACGTCAACGACAGAAGCATAAAATACAATAAAGATGCAACAGCTTTTCCATCGTATAAAACGAATAATTGCACCCAGTGTGAAAGTTATTGTCATTTCTACTTTCCGCGCATCCCAGGCTTCACCCTAGGGCGTTGCTCCAACAGATTGAATAGTTAGGACCTTAGTAGTTAATGCCCGAAGCATAAAATGCAATAAAAATACAACAGTTTTTCCATCATATAACAGGAATAATTGCTACCAGTTTGAAAGTGATGATCACTTCTACGTTCCGGGCAACCTAGGCTTCACTCTAGGGCGTTGCTCCACCAGATCGAATAGTTAGAGCCTTAGAAGTCAACGCCAGAAGCATAAAATACAATATAAATAAAACAGTTTTTCCATCGTATAAAACGAATAATTGCTACCAGTATGGAAGTGATGGTCATTTCTACGTTCCGGGCTACCTAGGCCTCACTCTAGGTCGTTGTTCCACCAGATCGAACAGTTAGTGCCTAAGAAGTGAACGCCAGAAGCATAAAATACAATATAAATATAACAGTTTTTCCATCGTATAAAACGAATAATAGCAACCAGTGTGAAAGTTATGGTCATTTCTACGTTCCGGGCAACCTAGGCTTCACTCTAAGGCGTTGCTTCACCAGAGCAAACAGTTAGGGCCTTAGAAGTCAACGCCCGAAGCATAAAATACAAAATAAATAAAACAGTTTTTCCATTGTATAAAACGAATAATTGCTACCAGTGTAAAAGTTATGGTCATTTCTTCGTTCCGAGCAACCTAGGCTTCACCCTAGGGCGTTGCTGCAACAGATTGAATAGTTAGGGACTTAGAAGTCAACGCCCCAACCATAAAATGCAAAAAAAATACGAGAGTGTTTCCATCATATAACAGGAATAATTGCAACCAGTTTGAAAGTGATGGCCAATTCTACGTTACGGGTAACCTAGGTTTCACTCCAGGGCGTTGCTCCACCATATCGAATAGTTACGGCCTAAGAAGTCAACGCCAGAAGCATAAAATACGATATAAATACAACAGCTTTTCCATCGTATAAAACGAATATTTGCAACCAGTGTGAAAGTAATGGTCATTTCTACGTTCCGAGCACCCTAGGCTTCACTCTAGGGCGTTGCTCCACCAGATCGAATAGTTAGTGCCTTAGAAGTCAACGCCAGAAGCATAAAATACAATATAAATACAACAGTTTTTCCATCGTATAAAACGAATAATTGCAACCAGTATGAAAGTTATGGTCAGTTCTACGTTCCGGGCAACCTAGGCTTCACTCTATGGCGTTCTTCCTCTACATCGAATAGCAACGGCCTCAGAAGTCAACGCCTGAAGCATAAAATACAATAAAAATACAACAGTCTTTCCGTCCTATAACAGGAATAATTGCAACCCGTGTGAAAGTGATGGTCATTTGTACGTTCTAGGCAACCTAGGCTTCACTGTAGGGCGTTGTTCCACCAGATCGAATTGTTAGGCCCTAAGAAGTCAACGCCAGAAGCATAAGATACAATATAAATATAACAGTTTTTCCATCGTATAGAACGAATAATAGCAACCAGTGTGAAAGTTATGGTCACTTCTACGTTCCGGGCAACATAGGCTACACTCTAGGGCGTTGCTCCACCAGATCAAACAGCTAGGGCCTTAGAAGTCAACGCCCGAAGCATAAAATACAATATAAATATAACAGTTTTTCCATCGTATAGAACGAATAATAGCAACCAGTGTGAAAGTTAACGTCATTTCTACTTTCCAGGCAACCTAGGCTTCACCCTAGGGCGTTGCTCCAACAGATTGAATAGTTAGGGTCTTAGAAGTCAACGCCCGATGCATAAAATACAAAATAAATACAACAGTTTTTCCATCGTGTAAAACGAATAATTGCTACCGGTGTGAAAGTTATGGCCATTTCTACGTTCCGGTCAACCTAGGCTTCACCATAGGGCGTTGTTCCACCAGATCGAATAGTTAGGGCCTAGGAAGTGAACGCCAGAAGCATAAAATACAATATAAGTACAACAGTTTTTCCATCGTATACAACGAATAATTGCTACCAGTATGGAAGTGATGGTCATTTCTACGTTCTGGGCTACCTAGGCCTCACTCTAGGTCGTTATCCCACCAGTTCGAATTGTTAGGGCCTAAGAAGTCAACGCCAGAAGCATAAGATACAATATGAATATAACAGTTTTTCCATCGAATAGAACGAATAATAGCAACCAGTGTGAAAGTTATGGTCATTTCTACGTTCCGGGCAACCTAGGCTTCACTCCAGGGCGTTGCTCCACCAGATCAAACAGCTAGGGCCTTAGAAGTCAACGCCCGAAGCATAAAATACAATATAAATACAACAGTTTTTCCATCGTATAAAACAAATAATTGCAACCAGTATGAAACTCATGGTCATTTCTACGTTCCGGGCAATCTAGGCTTCACTCTATGGCGTTCTTCCACCACATCGAATAGCTACGGCCACAGAAGTCAACGCCTGAAGTATAAAATACAATAAAAATACAACCGTCTTTCCATCCTATAACAGGAATAATTGCAACCAGTTTGAAAGTGATGGTCATTTCCCCTTTCCGGGCAACCTAGGCTTCACTCAAGGGCGTTACTCCACTAGATCGAATAGCTAGGGCCTTAGAAGTCAACGCCAGAAGCATAAAATACAATATAAATACAACAGTTTTTCCATTGTATAAAACGAATAATTGCAACCAGTATGAAACTTATGGTCATTTCTACTTTCCGAGCAACCTAGGCTTCACCCTAGGGCGTCGCTCCAACAGATTGAATAGTTAGGACCTTAGAAGTCAACGCCCGACGCATAAAATGCAATAAAAATGCAACAGTTTTTCCATCGTATAAAAGGATTAACTGCAACCAGTTTGAAAGTGATGGTCATTTCTACGTTCCGGGCAACCTAGGCTTCACCCTACGGCGTTGTTCCACCAGATGGAATAGTTAGGGCCTAAGAAGTCAGCGCCCGAAGCATAAAATACGATATAAATACAACAGCTTTTCCATCATACAAAACGAATAATAGCAACCAGTGTGAAAGGTATGGTCATTTCTACGTTCCGTGCAACCTAGGCTTCACTCTAGGGCGTTGCTCCACCAGATCAAACAGCTAGAGCCTTAGAAGTCAACGCCCGAAGCATAAAATACAAAATAAATAGAACAGTTTTTCCATTGTATAAAACGAATAATTGCTACCAGTGTAAAACTTATGGTCAGTTCTACGTTCCGTGCAACCTAGGCCTCACTCTAGGTCGTTTTTCCACCAGATCGAATTGTTAGGGCCTAAGAAGTCAACGCCAGAAGCATAAGATACAATATAAATATAACAGTTTTTCCATCGTATAGAACGAATAATAGCAACCAGTGTGAAAGTTAGCGTCATTTCTACTTTCGGGGCAACCTAGGCTTCACCCTCGGGCGTTGCTCCACCACATCTAATAGCTACGGCCTTAGACGTCAACGACAGAAGCATAAAATACAATAAAGATGCAACAGCTTTTCCATCGTATAAAACGAATAATTGCACCCAGTGCGAAAGTTATTGTCATTTCTACTTTCCGCGCATCCCAGGCTTCACCCTAGGGCGTTGCTCCAACAGATTGAATAGTTAGGACCTTAGTAGTTAATGCCCGAAGCATAAAATGCAATAATAATACAACAGTTTTTCCATCATATAACAGGAATAATTGCTACCAGTTTGAAAGTGATGGTCACTTCTACGTTCCGGGCAACCTAGGCTTCACTCTAGGGCGTTGCTCCACCAGATCGAATAGTTAGAGCCTTAGAAGTCAACGCCAGAAGCATAAAATACAATATAAATAAAACAGTTTTTCCATCGTATAAAACGAATAATTGCTACCAGTATGGAAGTGATGGTCATTTCTACGTTCCGGGCTACCTAGGCCTCACTCTAGGTCGTTGTTCCACCAGATCGAACAGTTAGTGCCTAAGAAGTGAACGCCAGAAGCATAAAATACAATATAAATATAACAGTTTTTCCATCGTATAAAACGAATAATAGCAACCAGTGTGAAAGTTATGGTCATTTCTACGTTCCGGGCAACCTAGGCTTCACTCTAAGGCGTTGCTTCACCAGAGCAAACAGTTAGGGCCTTAGAAGTCAACGCCCGAAGCATAAAATACAAAATAAATAAAACAGTTTTTCCATTGTATAAAACGAATAATTGCTACCAGTGTAAAAGTTATGGTCATTTCTACGTTCCGAGCAACCTAGGCTTCACCCTAGGGCGTTGCTGCAACAGATTGAATAGTTAGGGACTTAGAAGTCAACGCCCCAACCATAAAATGCAAAAAAAATACGAGAGTGTTTCCATCATATAACAGGAATAATTGCAACCAGTTTGAAAGTGATGGCCAATTCTACGTTACGGGTAACCTAGGTTTCACTCCAGGGCGTTGCTCCACCATATCGAATAGTTACGGCCTAAGAAGTCAACGCCAGAAGCATAAAATACGATATAAATACAACAGCTTTTCCATCGTATAAAACGAATATTTGCAACCAGTGTGAAAGTAATGGTCATTTCTACGTTCCGAGCACCCTAGGCTTCACTCTAGGGCGTTGGTCCACCAGATCGAATAGTTAGTGCCTTAGAAGTCAACGCCAGAAGCATAAAATACAATATAAATACAACAGTTTTTCCATCGTATAAAACGAATAATTGCAACCAGTATGAAAGTTATGGTCAGTTCTACGTTCCGGGCAACCTAGGCTTCACTCTATGGCGTTCTTCCTCTACATCGAATAGCAACGGCCTCAGAAGTCAACGCCTGAAGCATAAAATACAATAAAAATACAACAGTCTTTCCGTCCTATAACAGGAATAATTGCAACCCGTGTGAAAGTGATGGTCATTTGTACGTTCTAGGCAACCTAGGCTTCACTGTAGGGCGTTGTTCCACCAGATCGAATTGTTAGGCCCTAAGAAGTCAACGCCAGAAGCATAAGATACAATATAAATATAACAGTTTTTCCATCATATAGAACGAATAATAGCAACCAGTGTGAAAGTTATGGTCACTTCTACGTTCCGGGCAACATAGGCTACACTCTAGGGCGTTGCTCCACCAGATCAAACAGCTAGGGCCTTAGAAGTCAACGCCCGAAGCATAAAATACAATATAAATATAACAGTTTTTCCATCGTATAGAACGAATAATAGCAACCAGTGTGAAAGTTAACGTCATTTCTACTTTCCAGGCAACCTAGGCTTCACCCTAGGGCGTTGCTCCAACAGATTGAATAGTTAGGGTCTTAGAAGTCAACGCCCGATGCATAAAATACAAAATAAATACAACAGTTTTTCCATCGTGTAAAACGAATAATTGCTACCGGTGTGAAAGTTATGGTCATTTCTACGTTCCGGTCAACCTAGGCTTCACCATAGGGCGTTGTTCCACCAGATCGAATAGTTAGGGCCTAAGAAGTGAACGCCAGAAGCATAAAATACAATATACGTACAACAGTTTTTCCATCGTATACAACGAATAATTGCTACCAGTATGGAAGTGATGGTCATTTCTACGTTCTGGGCTACCTAGGCCTCACTCTAGGTCGTTATCCCACCAGTTCGAATTGTTAGGGCCTAAGAAGTCAACGCCAGAAGCATAAGATACAATATGAATATAACAGTTTTTCCATCGAATAGAACGAATAATAGCAACCAGTGTGAAAGTTATGGTCATTTCTACGTTCCGGGCAATCTAGGCTTCACTCCAGGGCGTTGCTCCACCAGATCAAACAGCTAGGGCCTTAGAAGTCAACGCCCGAAGCATAAAATACAATATAAATACAACAGTTTTTCCATCGTATAAAACAAATAATTGCAACCAGTATGAAACTCATGGTCATTTCTACGTTCCGGGCAATCTAGGCTTCACTCTATGGCGTTCTTCCACCACATCGAATAGCTACGGCCTCAGAAGTCAACGCCTGAAGTATAAAATACAATAAAAATACAACCGTCTTTCCATCCTATAACAGGAATAATTGCAACCAGTTTGAAAGTGATGGTCATTTCCCCTTTCCGGGCAACCTAGGCTTCACTCAAGGGCGTTACTCCACTAGATCGAATAGCTAGGGCCTTAGAAGTCAACGCCAGAAGCATAAAATACAATATAAATACAACAGTTTTTCCATTGTATAAAACGAATAATTGCAACCAGTATGAAACTTATGGTCATTTCTACTTTCCGAGCAACCTAGGCTTCACCCTAGGGCGTCGCTCCAACAGATTGAATAGTTAGGACCTTAGAAGTCAACGCCCGACGCATAAAATGCAATAAAAATGCAACAGTTTTTCCATCGTATAAAAGGATTAACTGCAACCAGTTTGAAAGTGATGGTCATTTCTACGTTCCGGGCAACCAAGGCTTCACCCTAGGGCGTTGCTCCAACAGATTGAATAGTTAGGGCCTTAGAAGACAACGCCCGACGCATAAAATGCAATAAAAATGCAACAGTTTTTCCAACGTATAAAAGGAATAATTGCAAACAGTGTGAAAGTAATGGTCATTTCTACGTTCCGGTCAACCTAGGCTTCACTCTACGGTGTTGTTCCACCAGATCGAATAGTTGGGGCCTAAGAAGTGAACGCCAGAAGCATAAAATACAATATAAATATAACAGTTTTTCCATCGTATAAAACGAATAATAGCAACCAGTGTTAAAGTTATGGTCATTTCTACGTTCCGGGCAACCAAGGCTTCACCCTAGGGCGTTGCTCCAACAGATTGAATAGTTAGGGCCTTAGAAGACAACGCCCGACGCATAAAATGCAATAAAAATGCAACAGTTTTTCCAACGTATAAAAGGATTAATTGCAACCAGTTTGAAAGTGATGGTCATTTCTACGTTCCAGGCAACCTAGGCTTCACCCTAGGGCGTTGTTCCACCAGATGGAATAGTTAGGGCATAAGAAGTCATCGCCAGAAGCATAAAATACCGTATAAATACAACAGCTTTTCCATCGTATAGAACGAATAATAGCAACCAGTGTGAAAGTTAAGGTAATTTCTACGTTCTGGGCAACCTAGGCTTCACTCTACGGCGTTGTTCCACCAGATCGAATAGTTAGGGCCTAAGAAGTCATTGCCAGAAGCATAAAATGCAATATAAATATAAAGCGTTTCCATCGTATAAAACGAATAATTGCAACCAGTGTGAAAGTAATGGTCATTTCTACGTTCCGGGCAACCTAGGCTTCACTCTACGGCGTTGTTCCATCAGATGGAATAGTTAGGGCCTAAGAAGTCAACGCCCGAAGCATAAAATACGATATAAATACAACAGCTTTTCCATCGTATAAAAGGAATAATTGCAAACAGTGTGAAAGTAATGGTCATTTCTACGATCCGGGCAACCTAGGCTTCACTCTACGGTGTTGTTCCACCAGATCGAATAGTTGGGGCCTAAGAAGTGAACGCCAGAAGCATAAAATACAATATAAATATAACAGTTTTTCCATCGTATAAAACGAATAATAGCAACCAGTGTTAAAGTTATGGTCATTTCTACGTTCCGGGAAACCTAGGCTTCCCTCTAGGGCGTTGCTGCACCAGATCAAACAGTTAGGGCCTTAGATGTCAACGCCCGAAGCATAAAATACAAAATAAATAGAACAGTTTTTCCATTGTATAAAACGAATAATTGCTACCAGTGTAAAAGTTATGGTCATTTCTACGTTCCGGGCAACCTAGGCTTCACCCTAGGGCGTTGCTCCACCAGATCGAATAGTTAGGTCCTTAGAAGTCAACGCCAGAAGCATAAGATACAATATAAATATAACAGTTTTTCCATCGTATAGAACGATTAATAGCAACCAGTGTGAAAGTTATGGTCACTTCTACGTTCCGAGCAACCTAGGCTTCACTCTAGGGCGCTGCTTCACCAGATGGAATAGTTAGGGCCTTAGAAGTCAACGCCAGAAGCATAAAATACAATAAAGATGCAACAGCTTTTCCATCGTATAAAACGAATAACTTCAACCAGTGTGAATGTTATGGTCATTTCTACATTCCGAGCAACCTAGGCTTCACTCTATGGCGTTCTTCCACCACATCGAATAGC